>NW_019262870.1:209367-312790 GCF_002742605.1 Olea europaea var. sylvestris | reverse complement strand
AACCACACATTTTTTATTAAAATAATATTAAACGTAAATAAAAAAAATTCATTATTTTTCAACCACATATTTCCCATCAATTTACTATTCAAAAATGTATTTTTACATAAAAATATCTCTCAAACACCTTCTTAATCCAACAGCGAAAACTCCTACAGGAAATACAATGCCCTACACGCATTATGTCCAATTCTGCCATTCACACTTTTTATTTTCAAGAAACTTGAATTTAATTTTATGAGTGTGGCCATGTATATATTTATAATTTAATGATTCATCAATTAATTAGTTGCCCGTGATTTCCTAAACACCGATGTTTCGCTTATATTAAGCACTGGTGACATGACGCACTATTTAATTGGTGAATGTGCTTAAATAGACAAAGATAATCTATTCACACTACTTATTATGCCTCAATTTGGTATGATAGGACTATTAGATTTTTAGTAGATTCTGAAAAAAAGTTAATGAAATGTGTGTTCAAAAGTTGTGAACTCATGAAATGTGTCGCTAAAATTTTTATCATATTTTAATATATACTAAATAGAGACTATGATATTTTACATACAAATATATAACTCATATATTACACAGATATATTGATGTGTATGTTCATGAATATATACGTATAAAAGTGAGCTGGGTTTGCACAATCTAGTGTCAACATATGCTTCTATCATCGGCAATGAGATGGTGTGATCGAACGTTTATATATATTTGTCGAACATTGTAATGAATTAATCTAGTTGTATAATGTCTTAGTCAGTATGAGACAACAAAATTATCCTCATCGAGTCTTATGATAAATAAAACTGTGTCCAACTACATGCTAGATAAATTAATTCTAAGAATATAAGTTTTTACGAACAAATGTTTTGTAAATCTTGCCCTTGTTTGATGTCCATTAAAAAAAAAAAAATTTTAAAAACTCAGTTCCAGAATAATAATTTTTTAAAGAACAAATGGTAAAAAGTGAGGCAAAATTTTGAATTTACATGAAAAATATTTTATTGTGAAAATGTGTGATTAAAAATAAATTTAAAAAATAAACTAGAAAATTGTTGACAAACTGGGACATTATATGTTTTAGCCCCCTTTAAAACTCTTCAATTTAATTTAATTTTTTCTCTCTCTTACTTTCAATCACACAATTTTCAATAAAATAATATCAGTTCCAGAATAATAATTTTTTAAAGAACAAATGGTAAAAAGTGAGGCAAAATTTTGAATTTACATGAAAAATATTTTATTGTGAAAATGTGTGATTAAAAATAAATTTAAAAAATAAACTAGAAAATTGTTGACAAACTGGGACATTATATGTTTTAGCCCCCTTTAAAACTCTTCAATTTAATTTAATTTTTTCTCTCTCTTACTTTCAATCACACAATTTTCAATAAAATAATATTACACTCAAATCGAAAACTTTTCAACCACACAATCTTAAAAAAAACACTATTCCCACATAATAAATTAAAATAATAGGAGCCAAACGGGGGGTAAATATCTACCACGCATCAATTTATTTCTATGACTCATAGCCAACATGGGGGGCCAAGCAGGCGGCCCGGCACCAAGTCACGGGTCTTGACTTAGGTTCTTCAAGTCGGAAGGGACGGGACTGAGTCCTTTCACGAGGACTCTTCGTTTTTTAATTCCATATTATTTTAAGTCTTCGTATTTTAAATCTCGTTTTCATTTATTTATGAGTATGCAGTACTCGGACTTTTGACTTAAAAATTTGATATTGATCGATGAAAGATTACCGTCAAAATTAAGATTCAAAATAAATACATGTAAGCCATCGCTAATAGCTTACAACTTTAGAAGAATTTGGTTAAATATTATAATTGAAGTATTGATGTTTATAACATATTTAGAGCCGATTTGACGTAGATTTGTGTAAAGTAATTTTACGAGAAATGTGGGGTTAAAATATAGGAGAAAGTTATGGGAACACGTACAAAAATAATTTACTAAAAAATGTATGATTGAAAATAAGTTTAAAAAAAAAAGAGTTTTAGAAAATCTCTTCGAAATTAAGTTTCGAATATTGATGGAGAAGAAAACTTAATTTTTTAAATTATACTTGTTGGGTGATTTTACACCAAATACAAACTTGGGGCGATTATGATTAATGACGTCGAGAAATATTCATTGGCTTCGTTAGAAACCTAGAATTGAATATATTAATTATTATCGACCCAAAACTATAATTATTATCGACCCAAAACTTGGGAGGAGTGGTTTTGATTTGGGGAAGAAAGAGATGGGTTTTGATTTTATTTATTTTTATTTTTTTAAATTTTTGATGTAATAGGAAAAATGTGTTTTATCCAAAATGCCCCTGTCTTATGTGGTCAAATTATTAAATTTTCAATTTTTGGGGTCAACTGACGGTTTTTGGAGTCAAACTAACGGAAACTGTCAATTTAGACTTGAGCTACACATTTTTTAAAGGTTTGGTACTCACGGTGACACAAACTAAAAGTTTGGACAAAATCTGCTAATAAACAAAAGGTTTGGTACCTTAGCTGCAATTTTCCCTATTAATTATTATCGACCCAAAACTATAATTAGTAGTCCAAGAATCAGAGACGAGCCAAGAATCTTGCTAATGGACAATTAGAGGTGTCAATGAGCTGGCCCCGTTGCTCTTGACCCATTTGCTTGACCTATCTTTTGTCCCTACACATTGTGCCCAATTCTTTGTATGAGATATTACATGCATAAGGTTTGTCCTTTTCCTCTTTTTGGAAGAAAAGGGTTGCCTCCTCTTGTGGTCTTTGATTGTAGTCATCCTTCCATTTTCTTTGTGCAATTATTTTCTCTCCTTTGCCCTCTATCAACGTGAATCATCGGTCCTGCACCCCTTTGGCCGGCACACTTGTTGCTACTCTGTCTCACCTCCTCTCGACCCCTTCGTGCGATGCTTCTTTGTCTTTTCGGCATGGGCTATTCCTTTGTGGATTTTGCATGAGATTTTTAGCTTAATCTAGAGTCGTGTTGAATTGTGATTTTGGGTTGATATAAGCCTTGTGATATCCATACATTGGTGCAAACGTGATTTTTCAAATGACAGTATTTGTGTTCAATTGAAAATGCTATTATTATTACAAACTAGTATTAGAGCCTTGGACTGCTCTTGTGACTCGAAACAAAGCCTCGGATGGCTCTTGCGTGTTTTGAAATTAAATTTGTAAAATTGCTGTGACTTGGAAGTTGTTACTATAATCTGCCTTTGCTGATTTTGCAATAAGTAATTGAATCCTTCAATTAAATTCGCATCTCTCATTTATACAGACCATATATTGGTTCACTTTGATAAATTGGCTGACCCCCTTTTAAATTTCTGCAATAGTAGGTCATTATGTGGGGGTGACCATTAATTTTAGGGTTACTATGTGGGGTAACCACTACCTATTACTAAAAACTAGGATTATTTGCCGATTATCTGTGATATTATTATAATTTTACTATTTTGAGTGTTACATAATTCCATAATTGTTGCTGTGTTATTATTGGTTAGTGTTGGGTAAAACAGTTCCCAAGATTGCTCAAGAACAAATAAACTTGCAATGTGAAAATCCCAAACCACTTGAAGATGAAAAGAAAGATAAGAAAATTGGGGAAGAAATGATTTTCAATATATATGAGGAACAATGGATTGGATTACTTGAACAAGCCTCAAGTTAATCCCCAAGAAAGAAAAAATAGCTTTGAATTTATACCCAAGAAGAACAACCTCTTTCTTATTAAATTCTCTCCAAGCTTTCTATCCCTTTTTCTCTCTAAAAAACTAGATGTATGAAAGAAAAATCAGCTATATATATATATAGCTGAATCGGGCGCTTAGGCGCCCATGAGTGGTGCCTAGGCGCCAAGTTTATGCACCGGTTGGGCGCCAAAGCACCCCCGGGTTCTGCTGAAGCAGAAACTGGGCGCCTAGGCGCCCTCCCTGCTTCTCCCTTTCTCACAATTCTCCACCTTGTACATCATTTGATAGACCTCAAATTTTGGACGAACACAAGAAGAAGCAGCAAGCGTCAAACTCAACTGCACCATTCAAACCATGGTTGCCTACGTACCCAAAACTCGGGATCAAGCCTCCATAGTTCACCTTCATATCCTCTTCACCTCATTTCAACCCCGCCCTGAAGGGCCATGCCCACTCGGGCATATCAGCACGGACTAATGTGAAGCAAGTCCAAGTAATGCTGAAACTTGCTACCCGTTACCACTTTGGTTAACATGTCTGCTGGGTTCTCATTTGTGTGTACCTTCAAAAGAGAAATATCACCTTCCTCTATGACATCACGCACAAAATGATACCTGACGTCGACATGCTTGGTTCGAGCATGATGAACCTGATTCTTAGCCAAGTAAATCACACTCTGGCTATCACAGCACAAGTTCACACAATCCTGCTCAATCCCCAAATCATCTAGAAGACCCCACAACCACAATGCTTCCTTCACTCCCTCTGCCATGGCCATATACTCGGCCTCTGTAATAGAAAGAGCCATTGTAGCCTGTAACATCGATCGTCAACTAACTGGGGCACCATGTATGCAAAACACATATCTAATAGTAGATTGTCGTCTATCTAGATCACCTGCATAATCCGAGTCCACAAACCCACTATATGACATGTATCTCTACCAAAACATAAACCCGTATCCGCGGTACCTATTAAGTACCTCAGGATCCACTTCACAGCTTTCCAGTGTGCCTTCCCCAGATTCGCCATGAATCTACTGACCACACTAACCACATGTGCAATATCTGGGCGTGTACACACCATGGCATACATCAAACTGCCAACTGCACTAGTATAAGGTACATGATCCATGCGTACCTTTTTTTCCGCTGTAGTAGGAGATTGTTTACCAGAGAGCCTGAAATGTAGAGCCAATGGAGTCACCACCGACTTTGCACCTTGCAACCCGAACCTAGCAATAACCCGCTCAATGTAGCCTTTCTGACTCAAGAACATTCGCCAGTTCGTCCTCTCTCTTCTAATCTCCATACACAGTATTTTCCTAGCAGCCCCCATATCCTTCATCTCAAACTCTTTACCAAGTTGAGATTTTAACCTATCTATCTCCACCTTACTTTTCGAAGTGATAAGCATGTCATCCACATACAAAAGAAGATAGATATAGTTACCTCACCGAAATTTTCGAATATAAACACAACAGTCATACTCACTTCTGGAGAAATCATGCTTTAGCATGAAGGAGTCAAATCGCTTGTACCACTGTCAAGGAGATTGTTTCAATTCATAAAGTGATTTTTTCAAGCGACATACCTGACGTTCCTTATCCTCAACCTTGTAGCCCTCAGGTTGATTCATATGGATTTCCTCATCCAAGTCCCCGTGCAAAAAGGCAGTTTTGACATCGAGTTGTTCTAGCTCAAGATCATGATGAGCAACAATACTCAATAGCACCCGAATGGAAGTATGCTTGACCATCGGAGAAAAGATCTCATTGTAGTCAACTCCCTCTCTTTGTGCAAACCCCTTAGCCACTAACCTTGCTTTGAATCTTGTACTACCGAGCTTGGTAGGATCCTCTTTCTTTTTGTACAACCACTTGCAACCAATAGCTTTCTTACCTATGGGCAATGGGACAACCTCCCATGTTTGGTTCTTGTGAAGTGATTCCATCTCTTCTTCCATCGCTGCCAACCAACTCTCACTATTGTTGTCTAAAATAGCTTCCTTGAAAGTGGCAGGCTCATTATCCTCCATCGAGAGTGCATACTCAACCAAATTTGTCTGCCCATAGTGCCTCAAAGGCTCGTTTGACCCCAATTTTAGAACTTGCTTGTAAGTACAACGTGTCCTAGAGGAAGCCAAGTTATCTGCAAGCTGCTGTTGTTGCTATGCCTGTACATTCTCTCGCTGAATCGCCTCTTGTTCAAGCTCATCATCACTTTGATCTTGAGCGTCTGCATGATGCTCCTCTTGAACATGACTAGAACCAGGTTGATCTCTATGTTCTATGTCAACAACTTGAGACTTTGTAGTCTCAACATCATCGCCACCGGGCACTGTAGCTTTCAACGAAGTTATCATGGAGTTCTCATCAAAAGTAACATCTCTGCTGATTATGAACTTAGAATCCTGTACACACCATAGGCGATAGCCTTTTACACCTGCCGCATACCCCAAGAATATAGCTTTTTTGGACCTGGCATCAAGATTTCCCTCGTTGACGTGATAGTAGGCTGTGCATCCGAATATTCTGAGTTTCTCATAATCTGCATGTTCTCCTGTCAATACCCTGTAAGGTACATCTCTATCTAACTTTGAATGTGGAGATCGGTTCACTATGTAGCAAGCATTTACAACCGACTCTACCTACCATTCTCTGCCCAAACCAGCATAGGATCGCATACACATCGATTTCTCTCGAAATGTGCGATTCAGTCTTTCTGTGACCCCATTCTGTTGTGGTGTATTCCTAACTGTCCAGTGTCTCGCAATGCCTTCCTTACCACAGAACTCCTTGAAAGCACCATCTGTATACTCAGTACCGTTAGCAGATCGTAGTGTCTTCAATTTCTTTCCTGTTCTGTTTTCAACCATTGCTTTCCACTTCTTGAAAGTGTCGAATACCTCATTCTTATGCTTCAAAAAATAAATCCAAGTATATCTAGAATAATCATCAACAAATGTAACAAAATACCTGGAACCACCTTTGGAAGTGACAGAAGCCGGACCCCATACATCCGTGTGCACATAGTCTAGAATACCTCTGCTTCTATGTTTGCTTGGTTGGAATTGAACTCGGTGTGCTTTACTGTACACGCAATGCTCGCAAAAATCCATGCAAGGCTTCTTCAAGTTCTTTAGCAAACCTTTCTTGACTAGCAGATCTAGCCCCTTTTCAGACATATGCCCAAGCCTCCTATGCCATAGCAGAGTGCACTCACATGGGTCTCCACCACTTCCACTTGTTTCAACCGCTACATCTTCTGTAACTGTAGTACCCTGAAGAGCATAGAGATTGCCTTCACGAATACCCTTTATCACAATCAAAGAACCATGAACAACCTTCTTTACTCCATTCCATATTACAATATTGCAACCATCGGAGTCTAAAGCACCAACAGAGATAAGATTCTTCCGCAAATCAGGAACATGTCTAACATCCATCAATGTTCTAACCACTCCATCATACATCTTGATTCTAATTGAACCGAGCCCCACCGTTTTACAGGAATGGTTATTACCCATCAACACAGTTCCACCATCAATGCTTCTATAGGTAGTACACCACTTCCTATTTGGACACATATGGTAAGAGCATCCAGAGTCAAGAATCCACTTACCGGAGATTTCTTCATCACAAGAGATGGTGTAGCACTCATTACTTTCCCCTCCTTCCGAGGCATAGCTAACCTCTTGCTTGACTTGCAGCTTGTTGTTGTTGTTGTTCTTATTGTTCTTCTTCCGACCCCTTTTGTTAGTACAATTCACCTTGAAATGCCCAAGCTCGTCGCATTTGAAACAAGGCCTTTCTGCAAGAGGTCTAGAACTCGATCTAGCTTGTTCTCCCTTGCCCTTTGGTCGTACATTGCTTCTACCTCTTGCAAACAATCCTTGAGCTTGCTCCTTGTTACCAATGGTAGACATGCCGCTAGTTGCAATCTTTAGAAGATCATCCGCTAGAAGTGACGTTCTAGTATCCTCCATCACAAGTTTATCACCCACAAGTATCAATGTTTGTACTAGGTTCTCATAAGACTTTGGCAATAAAAGAAGTAGTAGAAGTGCTTGATCCTCATCATCTACTTTCACATCAATGTCATTCAAGTCCGATATGCACCTATCAAACTTGTTGACGTACTCCCGGATTGGTGTACCTTTATCCATCTTGCAAGTATACAATTTAGACTTCAAATAGATCCGATTTGTTAGAGCCTTCGTCATGAAGTTCGCCTCCAACTTTGTCCATACCTCCGCCACCGTTTCCTCACCATCAACTAAGAAAGCAACATCTCTTTCAAGGTATAGAATGATAGACGCTCGTGCCTCAAGATCCAGATCTTCCCAATCCGCGTCAGACATATCTATGTGCTTCTTCTCCTTTCCCGCCAATGCCTTGTGCAACTTTTGAGAAATTAACAAATTTCTCATTTGCATTCTCCAATATGAGAAGTCATTCTTTCCATTGAATTTCTCTATTTCATACTTCCCAATCTTCACCGTTCCTCTAGTAGACATGATTTATCTACTTGTTTACCGAAAATAAAACAACAATGTTCACTTGGGAATTTTCATAAACACCTTGTGTGCACAACAAAATTCAAGTCACCCCACCAAAAATTGGAGCTTAACCACCCTGATTGAAGAAGAAGCTCTGATACCAAATTGTTGGGTAAAACAGTTCCCAAGATTGCCCAAGAACAAATAAACTTGCAATGTGAAAATCCCAGACCATTTGAAGATGAAAAGAAAGATAAGAAAATTGGGGAAGAAATGATTTTCAATATATATGAGAAACAATTGATTGGATTACTTGAACAAGCCTCAAGTTAATCCCCAAGAAAGAAAAAATAGCTTTGAATTTATACCCAAGAAGAACAACTTCTTTCTTGTTAAATTCTCTCCAAGCTTTCTATCATTTTTCTCTCTAAAAAACCAGATGTATGAAAGAAAAATCAGCTATATATATATATAGCTGAATCGGGCGGCCAGGCGCCAAGGTTTTGCATCGGTTGGGCGCCTAGGCGCCCCTCGGGTTCTGCTGAAGCAGAAACTGGACGCCTAGGCACCCACTCATGGGGCCTAGGCGCCCTCCCTGCTTCTCCCTTTCTCACAGTTAGAATTACTAACTGGACCTTATTCACTTGAACGTTTTTCACGAAATCCTGAGAATCTAGACTGACATATATTTGCGACCTTTAGGATATATTCTATATGGTTATTCCTTTGAAGGTTGTTATGTGCTACGTGTCTTATCTGTTAAAATGTCTATGGATCATTTGACTTTTGTTTCTTTGACGGTAAGGGTCACTTTTCTATCTGGCAACAATAGATGAACGAAATTTTAGTACAATAAATAGTGTCAAAAGCTATTGATAAATTATTTTTCTGTTATTGTAACTAAAGATCAAAAAAAGGAATACGATAAATTTGCATATACCTCTATTATCTTGCATTTATCTAATTCCGTTTTGCAAAAAGTTGGTAAACATGATTCAACTAAAAAACTTTGAAAAAAGTTGGAAGGATTACTTGACAAAATTCTGCCTAATAAACTTCTCTTACTTGAAAGTTTCTTCAATTCAAAATTGATCTATCAAAAGAATTGGATGACAATCCTAATGTATTCAATCAACTTGTACAAGATATTACAAATTGTGGTGATAAGATTTTTGATGAATACAAAACTATTGTCATTTTGAATGTGATTCCCGATCTGTATAAGAAAGTCAAGAATGCAATCAAATATGGAAGTGAGACCCTTACACCTGAACTAGTCATTGATTCGTTAAAGAGAAACGAGTAAAATGAAAGTTGAAAAAGAGAGGGGGGGGGAGGGAGAGAGAGAGAGATTCACCAAATGAAGGACATGTCTCATTTTAGGAGTGGTGAGGGAAAAATAATAGTGGCAAGAAGAAGGGTAAATGTAGATCTAAATCATAGGGAAATGCAAAGGATAGGAAATGTTAGGGTTGTGAAAAATTAGGACATTTCACAAGTGAGTGCCACAAAGAGAAAAACAAGTTGAGAGATCGGAGAGGTAATGAACCGAATGTGGCGAATATACTGATCCCTAGAGATGAACTTAGTGAGGTTTATATGATGTTAAATTATGAATCAGCCGAATTAGTCTGTCTATAAACTCTTATATACATGAGTGAAAACTTGACTATAGTGCTTCTTTTCATGTTACATCAAATAAATTGTAGTTTAATAATTTGCATGAATCTGATCATGTACATTTAGTTGTATGTGGTGGAGTCGCACATAAGATCATTGGTGTGGATAGTGTGACTGTCAAATGTGATAGTGGCTTTGTGCATACATTAAAACAAGTTAGGTACATTTCACATATGGGTAGGAATCTAATTTCTGTGAAGAGTTAGAACGTATAGATTTTACTGGTGCTCTTGGTGATGAAGTGATAAAAATATTTGAAGGAGCACTTAGAACTTTTAAAAATACTAGGAGAAATGGCATATACATCACCCATGCTGAAGTGACTGGAAGTTTAAATTCCAATATCACTGACAATGATCACGCACAGAAGTGGTACAATAGGTTAGCTTACATTACTGTTAAGAGACTTAAGATTCTTAACGCTAATGGTGTGTTTGGTAAGGACAAGATGTTTGACATGCTATTTTTCGATCATTGTGTGCTAGGTAAAAATCATATAATGTAATTTGCATCTAGCACACAAGTTATCTAGAATGTTAGAACACATCATACTAATTTGTGGGATCTCGGAAGCAATCTCAATTTTGGTGATAACAAATATTTTCTATCCATAATTAATAACTTCTCCATGCGTGTGTGAGTTTAATTGTTGAAAGATAAATCTGAAACTTTGTCAAATTTTAAGAATTAAAAAATTAAGATGGAAAACTAGACATGTAAGAAGGTAAAATATTTGAGAACTAATAATGGTTTTGAATTTTGTAACGCTAACTTTGATGGGTTGTGATAAGTATATTTTATACACTTATCTGGACCTAAAAATATAAACATTTAATAGTTTTTTAGAGCAATTATAATCTAATTTTTTTGTATATTTTGTTTATTAGGTAAAACTAGATGATTGAAAGTAAAATTGAAATAAAGAAACAAAAAGGACGAACTACAAAGTTTGAGAATTGAATTGCAAATGTCCAATGGTTGATTTGACCCAAAAGACGATACTTTAAGATTGTTAGGAATCAATTAGATGCAATTAGAAACAAAAAAAATGAATGGAATATGATCGAAATATTATCACGAATCGATTTTCGATCGCACAAGTTATATTACAGATTTTTAGTCAAAGATTGTGACCCATTTTTGATATAGTAAATGTCCAAATTGGAAAAATTATATTTCTAAAAAAGTTGTAGTCCTTTGAGTTAACTTTCCAACATATTTTGAATCGCGTCAATCAGATTCCGGGAGAGAAAATTATGACTAAAATACTGATTGCTGTACAAAGAAAAAATGCATGCGTGAAGGTAACTTTTCTTATTCGATTGGACCTTTTTTGTAAACCAATTTGGACGTGATTTTCAATTCCTAAAACCTAATAGCAGAATACATATTATACTCCAATATTAATCAATTATTATCATCAAATGAGGAAGATTCAGAGTTCTCCATGAGAGAATTGTAGGGGGCTTACAAGAATCCAATCAAGTGAAAATTCAAACTTGATTTTTGGGTAAAGAAGAGAAGGTACAAGTGGAGATTCATAAAAAAAAAAAACCATTGAAGAGAACCAAGATTTCATGATTTCTAGTAATTTCGATATGTTATGCTAGTTTTATATATTGCTGAGATGAGATGAACCCTTATTATGATTTTTTAGTTTTTAATTAATCATTTTGACTTTAATTTGGTTTGATTTGTGGATGTTTATTATAGTTTTCTTATCATTCTTTTCAATTGCTTGATCATCAATTGAATTGTTAGTAAATTTTAATGTTATCGGGAGAGATAATAGGGTTTCAACACAATATAATAAACATTGTAAGATTCGATAAAGAATAGAGATACATCTATATGCTTTATATGGTTTCAATATGTGTTCTAGCACTTTTTAATACATTTATCATGTTTGTATCTTTCAATGAGAAATATAAGTTCACATGAGGGGAATAGATTTGATTACTACCAAGAGAGACTTTCAATTAAATTACGAACATTGACCAACATGAATGATTTCAAATTGTCACTTTAATTGTTATACTAAAAATGGAATAACAGGGGGATTTGACATCCTAGCAATGTATCTCACATATTTGAAAAATATATTTACTTCTTTTCACTAGTTTTATTGATAATTTAGGGATTAGTATAGAAAAATTACAATAATTTTTTTGCTATTCGATTAAAGTTGCAATTAATTTTAACTCGGTCAAATACATAGTTCTCATGAGTTCAACACTCTATTAACTACTTTATTACTTGTTCATGATCAATCCCGTTCACTTGCGAAAAATAAAAGGGCCAGTTTGTGTAATGAATCTAGCTAGCATAACTAGACATAGAACCATGTCTTACACTCTACAGCAAAATGGAGTTGTTGAAAGGATGAATTATAACTTTCTTGATAAAGTTAGATGTATGATGTGGTTGTGGGATAGAAGTTATAAAGGTATGAAAATAATAAGTCGTGATCTTATTTTTGATGAGTTTGAAATATCATGTATGGAGAGTGAAGAATAACAAAAAACTGTTAGGGAAGAGCACCTAGTTGAGGTGGAGAAGTTAGCGTCCGCATCCTTACTACCTTAAGCGGGGTGGAGAGTGATACACAACAAATTCAACAGAACATAGAACTAGAAGGAGATAACAATATTGTAGAAGACAATCCTATCGACCAAGATCTCTAGTTGATTACCAATTAGCTAGAGATAGAGAGTTGAGACCACGTAGGGAACCCCAAAAGTTTTTTGATAATCTTACAACCTACATTGGTTATCAAGAACTAATTGATAAGGAGCCAAACACTTATGAGGAGGTTATGAGGAGTGAAAAATGTGAGGAATGACAGAGTGTCATAAGAGAAAAAAATGAGTTCTCTCGCTAAGAACAAAACTTGGTATTTAGTTTCCAGACCTAAGGATAAATTCATACAAGGATGCAAATGAGCTTATAAGATAAAAGAGAGAACAAATAAGAGAGAGCCCAAGAGATATAAGGTTAGGTTAGTAGTCAATGAATACACACAAAAAGAAGATGTAGATTATAATGAGATATTTTTATCTTTTGTTAAGTATATTACTATTAAAGTCATGCTTACTTTTGTTGCTATGACTAGAAATTTGAACAATTTGATGTCAAAACTTTTTTTTTTTTTTTTGCATGGTGATATTGATAAAAAGATTTTTATGAATCAGTCTTAAGGCTTTAAAAGTAAAGACAAACCTGTTCATGTGTGTGTTTTTTATAAAATCATTTTATGTGTTAAAGCATTCTTCACGATAGTGGTATAAAAAGTTTGATTATCATGTACTTTCTATTAGCTCAAGAGGAGTGGGTTTGCCTTTATGTGGATGACATATTATTAATTGGACCTAACATGAAAGTGGTAATTAAACAAGATTAAGAAGGAGTTAAGTAAAGAATTTGATATGAAAGACCAAGGACATGATAGGAGAATCCTTGGTATTGAGATTAAAGTGACATGTCTAATTCTTATTTATTTGCGCATCAAACTTTTTATGTAGTTAAAATTTTGAAGAAATTTTATGTGTTAAAATTTTGAAGAATTTTTTTATAAAATCATTTTACATGTTAAAGCATTCTTCACGATAGTGGTATAAAAAGTTTGATTCTCATGCACTTTCTATTAGTTCAAGAGAAGTGGGTTTGCCTTTATGTGGATGACATATTATTAATTGGACCTAACATGAAAGTGGTAATTAAACAAGATTAAGAAGGAGTTAAGTAAAGAATTTGATATGAAAGACCAAGGACATGATAGGAGAATTGTTGGTATTGAGATTAAAGGGACATGTCCAATTCTTATTTATTTGCGCATCAAACTTTTTATGTAGTTAAAATTTTTAAGAAATTTTTTATAAAATCATTTTATGTGTTAAAGCATTCTTCACGGTAGTGGTATAAAAAGTTTGATTCTCATGCACTTTCTATTAGTTCAAGAGGAGTGGGTTTGACTTTATGTGGATGACATATTATTAATTGGACCTAACATGAAAGTGGTAATTAAACAAGATTAAGGAGTTAAGTAAAGAATTTGATATGAAAGACCAAGGACATGATAGGAGAATCCTTGGTATTGAGATTAAAGGGACATGTCCAATTCTTATTTATTTGCGCATCAAACTTTTTATGTAGTTAAAATTTTTAAGAAATTTGGCATGATTAATTGCACAGCTTCCATGCCTCTTGGAAACCATAATTTTTTGTCGAAGAAACAATCACCTAGCAATGATGAGGAAAAAGATTTTACGAGTAAAGTTCCTTACTCAAATGTCAATGGCTTCGTTATGTACCTTATGGTCTGTATTAGACCAGATTTAGCTTTTACTATTAGTGTGTTAATAAGTACAAATTTAATCCTAGTCCCAAACATTTGGAAGCATTAAAGTGGTTTCTTAAGCACTTTAAGGATACTTTTAATTAGGGGTTAGTTTATAAGTTTGTTCCTAAGAGTGAAACTTAGATCTTTTACTGATGCTAATTATAGTAGAGATAGAGATGACAGAGAGTTGACATCCATTTATGTCTTTACTTTGTGTCTCTTGTGTAAGTTGGAAATCACAAATCTAACATATTGTTGCTCTATCCACTACAGAGTCTGAGCATATGGTTGCCACTAAAACTATTAAAGAAGTTCTGTAGTTTAAGAGTTTACTTAATGAAATGGGTGTCTTAAGGGATAATGTGATTGTATATTCTGATAATCAATCTATTATTCATTTGTGTTAAACTCACATGTTTCACGAATGTACTAAACATACAGATGTTATACTGTATTTTATTAGAGATATATTATATTAAGTGGGTGTTTGGTAGATATTTTTATGTAAAAATATATTTTTGAATAGTAAATTGATGGAAAATGTGTGGTTGAAAAATAAGTAACAGTTTTTGATTTACGTGTAATATTATTTTAATAAAGAAAGTGTGATTGAAAAGAAGAGAGAGAAAAATGCATTTTCAAAAAAAATGGGTACCAAACTGGCTCTTGATAAAATTTGAGAAAGTATATTCATATTATAACTATGTGAATATGGGCACTAAAGTGCTCCCCTTGGTAAAATTTAGAAGCTATCTTATACTTCTAAACATCGAAAAAAGAATGTAATGTTTCACATTGTTTTGAAATCATAATGTGCGACTACTAAACTAATTTTTTTTCTATTACGGGTATATTTGGCATCAAGGTGAAGATTTGTCAGGTATATTGATACCAAATACAAACTGTTGGGTTTTTGATACCCAATAAATCCCGGGCTATGATGTTAACGTGGGTTAATATTATTTCATAGGCATAGGCCGATGAATGAAATAAGTCCAACAACCAAGTCCATGAGCTACACCCGGCCCAATTGTATTCCTTATGGATGGCTTGAATCTTGGCCCGTTTACCCCTTTAATGGCCCAACTTAAAGCCTAACCCTAGAGAATATATATGAATATAACCCTAGCCTCTTTGTGATGATGATTGAGTGATTTTGAGAGAAGAAACAAGAGAATCCCGGCTGCCCCCTTTTGTGTGAGAAAAAGGGTGTCCAGAAGTGTCCAGAACGCTGGTATAACGTGTGCAATTGGTGGTTCTTTCATAGTATACCTTTGTGGTGTCTTCTCCTAGCCTTTGTGGCCATAAATCATCATCCCTTCTTGTCCTACGTGGGTAAGATTGTATAGCAACCAAGGTGAATCAATTGGTTGGGGTTTGGAGCCGTTTGGATTGGTTGTTGGTAGAGAAAGGTACGTTGGACTGAGCCTGGAAAACCACCATTTGAAGATCCTTTAGAGAGAGCTTCCGCAACAATTGGTATCAGAGCTTCAAGGTGAAGGTTTTGGCTCGAGAAATCTACCAGAAATCGTCCAAAAAATCGGCAGAAACGAGGCAGAAATCAGATCGAAAAACTGTACAGAAAACTGTTAAAAATCAGTCTCTGTTTTTGGTGTTTTTTGACCAATCCAGAACGAGTTTGGGGAAACGGAGACCACTGGCGTGACGTGCAGGAGGAGGTGAACCCTGCAGGCCGGGCGTGTCCGGAGACGGCGGCGCGTGTGGAGGCGCGTGAAGCCCACGCGTAGAGAAGAGAGGCCGCGCGTGAGGGCGCGTGAGGCTGAATTTGGAGACGGTCTCTTCAGGCAGTTTGTTCCTCATATTATTTCTGACATTTTTCGTGTTGGAAGTTTTCTATTTCAGGGTACGCAGAAGAATCTGGACAGCGTTGTTCTTCGGGCGTTCGGGACTCGATCGTGATTTTTTGGTTGCTACAGTTTCCAGAGACTTTAGGACGAATAGTGGTGGTCCTAAAGTGATGAATTCGCGTCTCTCGATATTTACGGACCTTCAGACGTGGTCCGCTCGGTATCGTGTTCTTTACTTTTTATTATTGCAGTTAAAATTAATGTGTAGGTTAATTATTTATTTTTCACATTAAAAGTCATCGTGTGGGATGACGTTAGGTTTGGGGTAACCATTGCTTGTTGTTAGACCTAGAAATTACATGTTAATTATCTTAAAATTCTATGTGAATTTGTCACCAATTTTTTCTACACCGATAGAATTGCATGTGACCTTAGGAAAATTTACTTGACTGTTCTGTGTGAATTATGTGTCAGTACTTTGCTTGTGGTCATTATTTGGTATTGTTGGCATGTATAGGTTTAAGACAAATGCGAAAAATAATATATATTTTAACTGTGGTGAAAGAATGATAATAAAAGGAAAGATGAGGATAGAGACAAGGCGAATATGATTTTAGGGTCGAGTAGTGATCCTAGTGAGGTTTATTGAGAGAATAAACCTGGTTTTTGCATTGTATCTATGTGTAATCCTTTCTGGATGTATGTGGTCACTTAATTCTATTGCGATGTTGATTTTACACTTTCAATATGTTTGATATGTGTAATTGCATGAATTAGAGTGACTTATTACTTTGTGTAATATGTTTACATGCATAGTGGGTTAAGTTTTGTGGCATACTCTATTTGCTCTGTGAGTGGTGTAAGAGTGTGGTAGTGAGAAGAAAGTTGGGCAGCCGTTTCTCTCCTTTATCTTTGTGAGCCTGTGTGGTTTGTGAGATTATGTGAGGCAGCCATGTTAGGGTTATATTCTTCCTCTTTGTGAGCCTCCTTTGTGAGTGTTGTGAAGTAACCGACTCTTTCTTCGATTCTCTTTGAGAGTGCCACCTTCACTATTTTCTTTGTGAATTTTTTGGGAGCATTGGTGAGTGGATTAACCTTTGTGGTCACCGAAAGGTGTTGTTTTGCCATAGTGAGTTTGAGATACATTAGCAGTGAGTTGGATATCTTTTGGTGAGGTGGAGTATAGATGCCTAAGGGTACATGGTGGTTTGTACTGAGGGATATAGAGTGTGACATTTGGATCACGAGTGGAGATGTGATCAAATGTCTAGGATCCTTTATCTGGAAAGAGACCCTGATCAGGTGGAGTGTAAGAGAGACACTTCTATCACTTCTGTTAGGTGGAGACCCATTATCCACGTAGGTTGGGAGAAGTGATGTGGAAATAGAGGATTATCCCGTGGACTTAGGATCTATTGTGACTTACCAGTTAGACATGAGTTGAGTGATCTGTCTAGTGAGCGTGGTGGGCGATGAGAGGAGATATGTGTTCTCGAGGTGTAAGCAACACGGAATGGGATAGGATAAGTGTGGTGAGATCTTTTCTTAGGGTCATTTATGCATGTGTTGCATATGTGGTTGACCGTGGTTTGATTGACTTGGTGTTAATCTATGGTTCTATGTGAACGTGTTTCTGAAAAGATCTGTGTGTGTTATCCTATAGTATATCGTCATCGCATGTGTATTTGCTCTTGATTGTTTACTGTTAAATATTTGCTTCTACTTGGGTGTTTTTGACCTTAGCCCCAGTGAGTACATGGAGCAGGTATGGTATGTGTTTCAAGTTGGAAACACGAGGTAATTTCTGTGATCCAATTTTATTGGCTACCTTGATTATGCAAGTATTAACTGTGTGTTTTGATTGCTTGCAGATTTATTGGGCATCAAGGTGGAGATTTGTTGGATTTTTGATACCCAATAAATCCCGGGCTATGATGTTAACGTGGGTTAATATTATTTCATAGGCATAGGCCGATGAATGAAATAAGTCCAACAATCAAGTCCATGAGCTACACCCGGCCCAATTGTATTCCTTATGGATGGCTTGAATCTTGGCCCGTTTACCCCTTTAATGGCACAACTTAAAGCCTAACCCTAGAGTATATATATGAATATAACCCTAGCCTCTTTGTGATGATGATTGAGTGATTTTGAGAGAAGAAACAAGAGAATCCCGGCTGCCCCCTTTTGTGTGAGAAAAAGGGTGTCCAGAAGTGTCCAGAACGCTGGTATAACGTGTGCAATTGGTGGTTCTTTCATAGTATACCTTTGTGGTGTCTTCTCCTAGCCTTTGTGGCCATAATCATCATCCCTTCTTGTCCTACGTGGGTAAGATTGTATAGCAACCAAGGTGAATCAATTGGTTGGGGTTTGGAGCCGTTTGGATTGGTTGTTGGTAGAGAAAGGTACGTTGGACTGAGCCTGGAAAACCACCATTTGAAGATCCTTTAGAGAGAGCTTCCGCAACACAATCTCAAGGAATGATGATTAATTGGGTCGAGAAATATTCATATGATTTGTTATAAGCCCAAGATTGAATACATTAATTATCATTGGCCCAAAATCGTAATTGGTAGCACAAGAATCAAAGAAGAGCCAAGAATATGGCTAATGCGCAATTAGATGTGTTAATGGACTCGACCCACTGCTCTTGACCTATACCTATCTTTTGTCCCCGTATATTGTGGCCCCATTCTTAGTACGATACATTACATACCCACGGTTTGTCCTTTTGCCCTTTTTGAGAGAAAACAACAGTCTCCTCTTCGTGCGGCTACTTCTTTATGCTATCGATTTGGGCTATTCCTTTGTGGCTTTTACGTGAGATTCTTGGCTTAATCTAGAGTGATTTTGCGAAGGTAAGTATTGTTCTTGAAGGTTACAGTAGTTTGATCTTTAGCTATTCACTTGATTTTGGCTAACTTGTATTGTTTGTATTAAATTGAAGGTGCTATTATCACTACAATACTATTTAATTGTTGATGGTTAATGTTAAATACTATAAAGAATAAAAGTGAATTTCATTTATCTTTAAATTTTAGGGTAAAGAAATGAATTTTTCCTAATGAAGTTTGCAAATCGGGCAAGCATCAGTGCATCACCTTCACATAACCGTACTAAAATTAAATATAGCATTATTTCTTCACTTAAATAATAAAAACGGTAGCATCATTAACTTTAATCCTTCACTTAATTAATGAAATTGAAAGAAACATCAATTCTACTTACTTGTCGAGGAGTGACATATTTTATTAAATGCACAATGAGACATAGAGTAAAACAGAACTCTCAGAGTGCACAATGCTATCGATTTTACTATAATACATAAAAAGAATTTATGAGATGTGTCGTATAGGTATAATTACTATTCACACGCTATGACTTTAGAAATTACAATTTTCATTCTTGAATAGTTAGCATCTAATATGCGTTATTAAGCTTTTGTCAAAAAGAAAAAAAGTTACAAATAAATCATTTTCCACATATATATTACAATCGAATTTAATTTATCTCTAGCACAAAGGAAAGTGCTTGGAGTAAAAGTACTTACGCTAAACTAAACTAAATATTACCACACATGATTTATTTTCTATCCAATTTGACGTACCACAACATATGAAAATTACTTTTCAAGCGCAACTAGAAAGGTCTTTACACTATATCGGCGCACAACAAAGTGGATCGCAATCCATTTTCTTAGTCTGCAATATTCTTCTATACGTCATCTCATACGAACGACCTACAAATGTGCTAATGAATTTTTTGAATGGTGGTTCTTCACGATTCATAGCCACGGCTGGTGGCTGTTTCTCAAGCTCTGCCCCATGCCACCTACTTCTTGCACCCAAAAGCAAATCATTTGACTCATTATTATTTGAAATAGAGGACACTGGGTGGACAATGTAGCACAAAAGTACAATTGCCATGAAAAGTGTTAGACGTTTTTGCATTGTGATTTTAGCCATTCTCGAGGCAATGCAATTGAGTTGTGTGAAACCTTTTGCTTCTTATAGAGACTTTTAAGAAATAATATTTTATAACTACGTTGCCTCCCAATCTAAAATAATAATCTTTATTAATTAATAAAATATATATGATAGCAAATATATGTCGTACATCTATGTATGAAACCAATGTTGATGAAGAGAACAAAAACCTTGTATGTATTGTGATTTTACTCAGGAATTTTTATATAGAGATGAAAATGTTGATGAAAAAAACAAAGACCTTGTGTGAAACTGACCAAAAATCAGAAAGGCGACAGAAACGAAGAAGAAAGACAGATTGAAAAACTGTCTGATAACTGTGAAAAAATCGAGGTCGTTTTCTCAATTTTCAGCCAATCCAATGACCTGGTGGTAAAACGAAGACAACCGGCGTGACGTGCAAGTAAGGTGATCCCAAAGGTCAGGCATGTGATTGATGACAACAGCGCTTGAAGCCCACACGCAAAAGGTCCAAGCGAAGTATGAGGGTGCATCGACGAGAATTTCGAGGAGGTTTCTTCAAGCAGTTTGTTGTTGACATTTTGCTGACAATGTGATCTTGCTAGTTTTCTTTTTCAAGTTATACAGCGAAGTCTGGATGATTTTGTTCTTTACGCGTTTGAGATTCAATCGTAATTGATTTAATTCCTGCGATTGCTACAGATTTTAGGACGAATAGTAGCGATCCTAAAGTCATAGATTCGCATCTCTTGATATTTACAAATTCAGATTGGTCCGATCTGACAATTGATTTATTCGCGTGTAATCGTATGGGGTGACATTAGGATTGAGATTACCGTGTGTGATAACATCGATTGTGCTAGAAATTTAGGAATTGATTGCTTTGTTCGAAGTGTTGAATTTGATTGCAAGTTGGTAACTAATTTTGTGCTATAATTGTCGTCTAGTCATCGTGTGAGATTGAATTACGTAAGAATTTGAATCTTTGTTTACATACCTTCGTGTCCCATTGATTATTTTGTTATAACACCTGGATTTGGCTCGTTTGAATATTCTCTTGATCTAAAATCAAGAATCTTACGAAACCATGATAATTTAGAATAGTGTATATTGCGGCCTTGTGATTGCTTCGTGTGATCTATTTTGTACACTTTGGTTGTTCTTTTTTCTCAAAATATTTTCACATTTCGAAGTTGAGATTTTCAATGGAGAAGGAAATTTTTCAATTTGACAAAAAAGATGAAGGAGATTTTGGTTCAACAAAAAATTTCAAAAGCTTTGTAGATGACAAATTTCCTGCAAATTTGACAAAAGCATAAAAAGAAGAATATAATGAACTTGCTTATACTTCAATATTTTACACTTATTTGACACTATTTTAAGAAAAGTTGGAAAACTTAATTCTAGAAAAGAACTTTAGTAGAAGTTGGAGGATTTATATTTGTTTAAGTTTACTCCTAATAAGTTATACTTACTTGACTTACTTGAACGATTTTTTAATATTAAAATGGATCATTCAAAGGATCTTGATGACAATCTGAATATTTTCAACAAATTTGTTCAGAATATTGTTAATTGTGATGAAAATGTCTCTAAAATGTAGCCATTATTTTACTTAATTCTATGCTTGATCATATAGAGGTGTTAAAAATGTAATTAAGTATGGTAGGGACACCTTAACTCCTCGAGATTGCCACAGATTCTTTGAAGAGTAAGGAAATTGAGATTAAGGTTAAAAAAGAAGATAAGGGGAGTGGTGAGCTACATATGATAAGGAGTAATGATAAGTGTGTGTTTACACACTTATTATGTACTTTAACGGACTAATTATTGATGAAATTGAGCGAATTTCTATTTACAATTTTCCAATTGTGGCTTTTGTAGACTAAAATTCCAAATGGAAAGAGAAGAAGGCTAAAGGAAAAAGGACAAAAATATGATTTGGGGAACTAAAATGTACAAGGCAGAAAGTTCAAGGACTCAAGTTGCATTGACTTGATTGAAAAGACCCAATTTTAGGCGACTAGGAGGAACCAATGGCTAAGGGAGTGTGCACGCCTCAAGTTGAAAATCAGGACCCGTGCACACATTTTAATTTTTTCAGGGACTCTTCTTGTAATTCGGTTGGGACGGTTTTTATTCCTTTTAAACACCCTTTTCACCCCTTTTTACCATTCATTCTTCCATATTTTAAAAACTTAGCATTGAGAGAAAATGGGCCAAGCAAAAGGAGACGAAATATTACACAAAAAGGAGGGAAATTTTAGAGAAATCAAGACCAAAACTAAGCAAACTTCAAGAATCTGACCAAGGAACATATTTATTTCTTTGTCTTGTATTTCACAATATATTTTCTCAACTTTTTTGATGTATTTCTTTAATCTTTTCACTTTGTGCCTTTTAAATACAATGAGCTAAATATTTTGGTGTTGGGATTACCGAGGAAGTTTGGCCAAACTATATTAATTTCTATATTTACTTGTTAATGAGTTAATGCTTATGTTTTTGTATTTTTACCATTGTTTTGAGTGCATTATCATTATTGTGGCCACTATATGATTATGTCAAGTAATTTGTGTGATTATTGATAAATTCTTGCACATTTTAGACCAAGATGGTAGAAATCTTACATTCTTGTGGAAGATAAAGATATACTCCTAACCCTAGGTAACCCTTTGAGCTATTATCTTATAAATTCATTTTTGTCAATTAGATTTATTATCTTATAATAAGTCTTATAACTTCAAAAATAATCATTAATATGTCCAAAATAAATATGCATCATGATTATCCTTTAAAAGCTGTCCTGTAGCTTTAGTTACTTATCCCACATCGGTTGATCAACAATCAAGTCCATGAGAATTCTCTTTTATAAAAAGCAACATTGAGGGGGAACTGTAAGGGAACTTGGTTTACTATTATTGGGCTCAAAAGAAAAGCAGTGGAGTAATTTTTAATAAAAAAACATATTAAATAATTGGCAAAAAATAGTTGCTGATTTTTACGATTTGTGGTTTAACAGCCCAGTTCATCAATTTATTTAATAGTTTTTTCTCTTTCGGTTAATTGATGGTGACCGGACTGAAATTGAGGCTGGCTTACGATTTTCTTGATTAAATTGATCGGTTTGGTCTGATTTTCAAAATATTGGTTTAATCGACATAGAAATATAGTAGTTTAAACTAATTGATTAGGATTAATTTACTTGAGATTGGTAATTAACTAAAATAGGAAAATCGAGTTTAATAAGGTAAGTGAACATTTTTTCTATTAATTTGTTTGTTGAGACATTAATTTTGTGACGGTCAAGTGAAATGATGAATTCCAACCCGATTAAAACCCAAATTCTCATCATTGTTGTAATTGTGTATTTTAATTGAAGGTCTAAAATTATCTTCTCTTCATTTCTAATTTCAAAGATTTTAATTGTGTGCATCTTTATCATTAATTTGAATCAATTGTCATGTAATTGGAATAAACACTCTTTGAGGGATCGTCTCGGACTCAAAATGTCCACTCTATTACTTGAACACGACCCGTGCACTTGCGGTTTGCACTTTTAGCGAACAAGTAGAATGAAGTTTATGCAAATGAATTTGGATAGAGCTCAAAACAGTAGTAATTCGAGTAGTAACTCGAATGATGAGGGTGGTAAAAAGAAGGGAAGTGGACGAGGATAAATCTAATAGTAGACGGTGTTATAGCTATGGTAAGTTTGAACACTTTATTATGGACTGTCCTAAGAAGAAGGATAAATAGAAGGGTAAGATGAGAGGTGTTGTAAATGTGGCCATAGGTGGTCGAGTGATGACCCTAGTGATGTTTATTGAGAGTAAACCTAGTTACTACATGTGCAATCGTGTGTAATCCTTTCTATATTTGTGTAACTGTTGAATTTTGTTACGTTGATACGTTACATTTTCAATTTGTTTGTACATTACTGCATGAATTGAAGTGATCTTATTATTCAGTGTAATTGTTTTCATGCATAATGGGTTGGGATGCATTAGCAGTGTGTTGAGTGTCTTTTGGTAAGGTGAAGTATGGATGCCTAGGGAAACGTTGGTGGTTTTGTACCAGGGATATAGAGAGTGACCTTTGAATAACAAGTGGAGATGTGATTAAATGTTGAAATCATTTATCTGTAAAGAGACTTTGATCAAGTGGAGTGTGAGGGAGGCACTTCTATCACTTTTGTTAGGTGAAAACTCATT
The DNA here is from genome assembly GCF_002742605.1 of Olea europaea var. sylvestris. NCBI lineage: Eukaryota > Viridiplantae > Streptophyta > Magnoliopsida > Lamiales > Oleaceae > Olea > Olea europaea. The sequence goes on along the minus strand of NW_019262870.1, from coordinate 288,584 downwards.
ATCCACTTAGGTTGGAAAGTAATGTGGTGATAGAGGATTATTATGAATACTTAGGATTTTTTGTAATTTACCAGTTAGGCATGAGTTAAGTGATCAATCTAGCGAGCATGATTAGTTATGAGAAGAGATATATGTTCTTAAGATGTGAGCAACACTGAATAGGATAGGATAAGTGCGGTGGATCTTTTTCGAGGGTCATTTATGCATTTGTTGCATATGTGTTAGCCGTTTGATTGATTAACTTGGTGTTAGTCTCTTGTTCTGTGTGAACATGTTTGAAAAAGAATTGTATGTTATCTTATATTATATCCTCATCGCATGTTTATTTATTCTTGATTGATTCTTGTGAATATTTGCTTCTATTTGGGAGTTCTCGACCTTAGCCCTGGTAAGCATATGGAGCAAGTATGTGTTTTGGGTCTAAAACGCGAAGTAATGTCTATGATCTCAATTTTATTAGTTACTTTGATTATTTAAGTACTAACTGTGTGTTTTAATTGCTTGTAGTTTTATTGGGCATCAAGGTGGAGATTTGTTGGATTTTGATACCCAATAAATCCAGATCTATAATGTTAAATGTCGAAATATATTTTATAGGTCTCGATCGATGAGTGAAATAATTATCAACAACTAAGTCCAAAGGTTCTACCCGGCCCATACATATTACTTTTTGGATGGTTTTGAATCTTAGCCCTTTTTACCTTATTATTTGTCCATTTAAATCATAACCTAACCCTATATATATATAATTTCAATGACTTTCTCTTTCGTGTTGGTCTGCATCTAATTGTGTTTCTTCCACTATTTTTCTTGTGCGTTTATGGCTTGTAAATCATTACCATTATCTTGTCATTTGTGGGTGAATTGAGAAGCGACAGAGGTGAATATATTGGTTGTGGGTTGGAGCTGTTTGAATTTATTGTTTGGTAGAGAAAGTTAATGTAAAATTGAGACCGAAAAACGTAGATTTAATGATCCTTGGAGCAAGCTTCCACGACACTTATTTATATGAAAATTGTTAACTAGATGTGTTTGATTGATTTAGTTTTCAACTTAAAAAAAATTTAGTTGTCCATTTTTTATTGGCGGGTAAATGAGAGAGTGGGAATAGATCAAATTCCAAACATAATATAGTGTTTGATTGCCATTTTTTCATGAAAAATATTTTTCAACTTTTCAATCTATGCCTAATTTTCTTAGAAAAATATTTTCTTTGGAGGGGATGTATTTTTGCTTTCCTTAAAACAAGAAAAATACTTTTCATGAAAATGGTCATTTTCCACCTGAATTTCAACATTTGAAGCATTTGGTTGCCATTTTTCTCAAGGAAAGAATTTTTATAGTATTTGAAAGTATGCCTAATTTTCCTTGTTTTAGAAAAGTGCATTTTCATTGGGGAATGTAGGTTTTTGTTTTCTTAAAAATAAGAAAAGTATTTTTTTAGAGAACATAAAAATATTTTTCATGCCAATCAAATAAAAAAAAATTATAATGTTATATTACAAAATAAAATATTAAGAAAAATTTTCTCACACAATCGAAAAGAATAACATGAAGTTTATTCTTTGTAATATTTCCACATCTTCAACATCCTTCCTCAAACCCAATATGGCTCATTAACAATAAAATTGAATTTGTGAATTAAATTGATCCAATCAAATCTTCCCTTTCAAGTGATCAAATGACACTTCAAAATTGATTGAATGCCAACGAATCCAAACATAGAACTTTAAAGTTGGTAAGAAAAAATCATCATCCACTAATCTAATCAAACCATTACTAAGACTTCAAGGAGACACCTAGAAGTATAACGAACAAGTCCAAAATAAGAACGCCAAACAATTTTAATAACTAGACATGCCAACGATCTACCATGTTTAATAGTAATATTTAGAATGGATGGTATCAGTACTATACTAAAGATGAAGGAAAGACTGATGAAACAAGAATCCTGGCATGTACACAAGGAGGCTAAAATAACCAGTGTTTGGAAAATCGGACTGGACCAGCCGGTTTAACTGAAAAAATTGAGAACCGAAAATGGAAAAACCGGTAAATAACTGGTCGAATCGGCCATTTTAGCCGGAAATCGGAAAACCGATCACGATTTTTACCGGTTTTTTTTCAAACAAATAATAATAATAATAATAATAATAATAATAATAATAATAATAATAATAATAATAATAATAATAAAATTATAATTACTTTGATAAATGGGCTCAAGAATTGGCAAGCACAATTTTACTTTCCTTCCAATACAAGTGTTGTTTTTAAAAGAGAAGAGATATGCAATGTTTTCCCCAACTTCCAATGTAAGATAAGTACAAGTGTTGTTTTTAAAAGAGAAGAGACATGTAATATTTTCTTCAACTTAGGATAAGTTGTAAAATCCTTTGCAATTTATATATTTAATAATTATTCACTTTTTCTTTCCATTAAACAAATTTTGGCACCAAAAGCACCAATAATTTCAATTTTAACAAAGAAAATTATTTTAGACGCAACAATTGTTAGTTTTTGATGTTTTAAAATAAATTATAGGACAATAAATCATTAAATCTAATTGACAAATATTGATTTACATTTACTTTGAATTAATACGTAATACTACAATTTAAAATTTTGTTATTGTTATAATATTTTAGAATTTGTTGGAGTATTTATTTATTTAATTTTGATATCCGGTTTGACCCCAGGTGGACCCTGGTTCGACTATTTGACCCTTGACCCTTTTTCTTTTCCGGGTCGATTTTTAAAACATTGAAAATAACATATATGATAGAAATAAATTCGATGGAGAAATATCATAATTTTCTTCAAAATAATTCTAGCACCAATACATCTAATAAAGTTTCAAAACTAATTCTCGATTTCCTCGAAAACCAACTCTCTCATAAAAAAGGAAGCAACAAGAATAGCGTATATCTAACAAAATTTGAATTAATCTAAAATTTAGATTCAAATTAAATCAAGAACAAAAAAAACTTGGATGGATGGAATATGAACAAAATATATTTAAAGAAAAAAGGAAAAGATATTGATTAGATAAAGATATAATCAAAATAAGAAACTTGACCGGATCAGCCGAACAAGATTGTGTGCCAAAGAGCAGAATCTTGCAAGTTTAACTCAATGGGAAATTAAATTCGCTCTAATATCATGTTAAAATATTATAAATTTTACAGAATAAACTTCTGTTTCTATTACAAAGTAGAAAACCTTATTTATAAGATTATAAATAATTCTGAAAGGAATCAACTTTTAAGTAAAAGCTCACGCAATTACAAAAAAAAAAAAAATATATCGTGGAGATTATTCTTTACAATCTTTTCAAATCTTCAACAATGACAAACAGATTTTTACACGTAACATGCTTTCGACGTCAATGTATGCCATGTCACCATATCTCGAGTGATTGGATGATATTTCATTTTTCACATGCATTTTTAAATTAGAAAAAATGCAATATCATATTACCTGTGACTTTTTGATGTGCATAAATTAACTTCGAAAAGTATGCCACTGCCACATGTGATTTTTCATCCATCACACTATGTTCGTTAGCTTTCAAAATAATGAGTCACATGTTAAATATAATTATGTTAATTTTAATCATAACTCAAAATAAACTTTTAAAGTTCAGTGATAACTAAAAATATTTGGGAAAGTTCGAAGGTAACTGGGATATTTAACTTTCATTACCGAACAATATTTTACTAGAAGGTCCTATGCAAAAAGACTTTTACGTTGATACCACTTCAAATTGTTATGACAAATTTTAGCAGAATTTTCAAATTGAAATGATAAATTTTGGCGACCAGATTTAACATAAAATAAGTGGAAATTACATCTACTCATAGTTTTAAAATGCCTAATTCAAAAATCAGATATGAAAATTTTTCTTTATAAAATCAGACAATAATTTAAACATTTTATATTAATTAAATTAATCTATCCAACCATACCCCGATTTGAACTTCCAAATGGCCAAACCCTAAATCTCTCACCCCTGACCCTATTCATTTTTCCCTTTCCATTAGGGGTGGGCGCGGGTCGGTTCGGTTCGGTTCTCTTTAGAACCGAACCGAACCAAACTTTTCGGGTATCTAGTAAATGGAACCGTCGGGTCCAAATATAATTATGGAACCGTTCGGGTTCGGTTCCATTCGGTTCGGTTCGGATCGGTTCGGTTCTGTACTATAATTAAATTTTTTAACATTTATAACAACGTTATATAAATACGACTAATGATACATTCAATAGTTTTGGAATGTCAGAGATTAGTAAACTATCTTGTTCAAATGATCGCTACGATCAAAACTTCAGTCGGGGAAAGTCACGACTTCGATCGGAGGTCAGAGTGTCGGCCGACGATTGTATAGGTTTTAAAATATTAGATAGGCTGCGAGAGTGAGTGCGAGAATCGAGACAACGTTATGCACTTTATTGTAGGTGCTTAGGGTTATTTAGTGGATTTGATTTGTTTGGCTAAGAAATGAAACAATAAAATGGGTAATTGGGCCAAAAATTAAAAAATTAGAAATGAAACAAATTATTGGGCCAAAAATTTGGATTTAGAAATCATTAATTTGTTAATTTGTTTAGAAAAAATTAAAATTAAAATAATTTGATTTACTCAATATAAAAAAAAAAATTAGAAAGATTCGGTTCTTATTCGGTTCTTGGTCTAGAACCGAGAACCGAACCGTACCCGTCGGTTCTCAATTCAGATACCCGTTCGGGTATTTAATTTGACAAGAACCGTCGGGTTCGAATCGATTCGGTTCGGGTTCGGGTTCGGTCGGTTCGGTTCGGGAGATTTGCCCAGCCCTACTTTCCATTATCTATTCGTATCTCTTTGTTATCTATGTCCCTTTACCAAACACCACACACCGGAGTAACTGTTGGAGGTAACACATCATGAGATTTAGATTTGTGCCAAGTGGAGCGACGAGCGGCGTTAATCTAATAGCAGTGCAAGGTGGGACGACGTGAGATTTCAGCATGTGCAAGGTATATAGATTTCGATGGAGGTGTTAAATCTGAGAGCGGCATCCCTCAATGCTGTTGCGTGGCGACCATGGAGTTGTCTGCAAGATTCTGAGAGGTGGAGTGGCACCGAGAGATCCCAATGCTGTGAGGGTGGAGCAACGAGCGGTTTACACATTCCAATACCATTGGTGGTGTATGTGATGACAGCCAAAGTCATCTAGGCCCCTACAATTGGTGGTGTTTGTGGTGTGATGCTATTTTGCGATAGTGTGGTTGAGCAGTGAATTTGGGTGGTCGTGGCGTTGTTAGTTGTGGTTTAACTGGCGATGAGGTAATTCTCATGGTGGTGCCATGGTGGTTTTTCAATTTTATTGATTATGGTGGTGGTTAAGATGGTTTTTGGTGGTGGGTGTTAGTTTGTTTGAGATGGTGGACATGGTGGTGGTCTTGCCCATTGTTGTGCGGCGATGGTCACAAATGGTGGTGGTGGTTACACATTATTAAATTGACTGTGACCATTAGCACCACAGTAACATCTTGAGGTGATGGTGATTTTCGTGAGGTTGTGGCGATGCTGACTATTTTTGTGGACGGTTTTTGTTGGTTGTGTTTGTCATTGGTAGTGGGTGTGGTGATGATTGTTACGGTGGTAGTGTCGATATCAGTGGTGGTGGTGCCTGTGTCGTATGGTGGTCGTGGGTGACAATGTGGTGGTGTTTTCTGCGATGGGTTGATTTGTTTGAGGTGGTGGTATTGTTGTAGGAAGGTCGTGGTGCTGCTGCTGCTGGAGGTAGTGGTGAAATGATGGTCGTAAATGTTGGTGGCGGTCACAAATTATTTAGTTGACAATAACCATTATATTGGTTAATCTGTTACAATAAATAATATATGACCAATAAAAAAGATAAATTGTGATCAAGAAAAAATGCATGATTTAAAAAATTGTTATTTTGTGATCGATAATTTAATAATTTGTAACTTGTAATATTTGTAATTTGTGACTAATGAATAAATTATGACTTGTTTATTTTTTATTTGTGGCCGATGAACAAATTGTGGGCTATAAAATTTTTGAATTGTGATCGAAAAATAATTTGTAACATATAAAAATTCTAATTTGTGATCGAAAAATAATATGTAACTAACTAAATCATTAATTTGTAATCAGATTGTATAGATCTGTAACCTTAATATATTTAGCCTCATTTGTTTCCCATTCTTTCCCCATTAAAATGGAAAATATGACAGTTATTTATCACATCAACTCACCAAATTTGAATTTCTATCTTTTGTGTGGGGCCTATAACCGTTATATTTTTCATTTTCATTTTTACGAAAATGGGTACCAAATGGGGCCTTAATTAATAAGGGAAAATTGCAGTCGAGGTACCAAACATTTCGTTTATTAGCAGGTTTTGCCCAAACCTTTAGTTTGTGCCGCTGTAAGTACCAAATTTTTCAAAAATATGCAGCTCAAGTCCGTATTAATGGTTTCCGTCAGTTTCACCCGAAAAACTGTCAGTTGACTTCAAAAATTAAAAATATAATAATTTTGACCACATAAGGTAAGGGTAAAATTGTAACTCTATAATTTTAATATTAAAAAAACAATTAAAAAGGGGGAAAAAAAACCCATCTCCTCCTTCATTTTCCCCAATCCCTTCATCCCAAAATCAAAACCACCCGCCACCTAGTTATCGCCCGCCGGTACCACCACCCTCGGGTCTTACCTGATTTTCTAACAGTGGCCAAAACTCTAGTGCTCGATCCTTCAATTCATTTTTAATCAGCACTATGAATTTCTTCAAATCCATTCTGTCAAAGGATTCAGATTCTCCAAAACCAAAACGCGAAAACCCCCATGACCCGAAATCCAAATCCCCACCGCAGAGGAATAAGGATCGGATGATGTCGGTCAGGATCCAGTTCACATAGACCCGCCACCCAAAAGCTTGTTTGATTCATCCGGTGATGGTGGCGGTGGGTGGAGTTTTGGGGGTCTGATCAAGATTTTTGTGACCTAATCCGAGTCGGTGCTGGAGACATACAGGCGGGATCTTAGGGAATTCGAATCGGGTCTTAGGAAGGAGTCAAACGTCATTCGAGAAGTCGCCAGCGCACTGTGAAGGAACTCCCGGCTTCGCTCGAGTCTGGTGCGTCGGCTGCTCAAGGTTCGCTTGAATCCGTTGGACAGGTCCTTGATGGGGTGCTCAAATCGACTACCGATATAATTTCACAATACTTATTTTTTACTCATTTTTGTATCAAAATGCATGCTTATGATTACAATGCTATCCTTCTGCAGTGATAAAGATTTGGTCTAATGGTGGTGATGGTGCTCCTTGGTGGAGTTATTGGAGTGCCGGTATCACAAACACCATTGGCCCGGCTATGGGGATTGAAGCATTGAAGTACATTAGTTACCCTGCTCAGGCATGTTTGAGATTCTCTTGCCGTCTATTTTACCTATAATTGATAATATTTTCACTTCTATGTTTTTCTTGGTTAAAAAAAAAAAAAAAATGCTTCTTGTGATATGTTCTATTGTTCCTTGTGAGTTTTAAACACGCTTTTGAAGCTTGCGAAGCTGTCATATGAGTAGGACACATGGTCTTTGTACAAAAGGAACTAGAGTTTAATAGGATTTAGACTTAAGCCGTGTGAAGAGTAATTCAATACGGTTTGATGGGAGATATGCCCAAGAGATAATCCCTCATTTGCCAGTAGGACTGTCAATGGATTGGATTTTGATCTGAATCCGATGAAATTAATGGGAGATGGATTTAGGGTCCCAGTCCGATAATTCGATTAAGATCCGAATCCGATAATTCATTAACTAAATGAAGCGAATATGGATATAGGTCAATCCGATCCGATAACAATCCGATCCGATTTATTATAATGATATAATATATTTTATATATTATATCATAATCTAGTAAACATATTTTTTTCATTTTGAAACTTATATTATGCTTTACAAATAATTTTCAAATAATAAATAATATGAGATAATAGTATAATATTGTTAATTGAAATATTCGTACAGATTTAATTTTTTTATTAATTAAAATAAGATAAAAATAACTATAGTAATTTGTTTTATAACATCAAAAACTAATAATTAATATGTCCAAAAATAATTTACATTGTTTAAATTGGTATTATTTGTGATTATAATATTGTTGAGGCTATGATTTTTAATAAAAATAATAAGATAAACTAGTAATACTTAGAATTGACAATTGACTAATATCTCACATTGAAAGATCACTAAAATATTGGAAGAGGAGTATCATTTAAAAAGTTAGTATTCTACATTGAAAGATTATTAAAATATTTCAAGAGGAGTCTCCTTTAAAAAGAAACTAAAGGAGCATTACTTGGATAAAAAAATTGATTTGGGCCTTCTAATATAATAGGTGAGCCCATCAAGATAGTTAAAACATTTTTTGGAAAAAAATCATATTACCCAAAAAAATGGTGGAAAAATATTTTTTTCAAATTCGGATCTGATTATCGGATCGAATATCTGATAACATAGCAAATCGGATATGGATTTATCAATTAAATATCCATTGGATTATCGGATTGGATCAGATAGGATAATTTTTCTTAATGGATCGGATCGAATTTGGGCAGATTCGCTCCATATCCGATCCATTTACAGCCCTATTTGCCAGTAGTATTTCGCTCAACTTTTTGAGTTCATTCAAAAGGTAGTTTGAATGTAAAACTATAATACACGAAGAAACTTCTATATTCTAAGGGGTTTTATAGACTAACCTCATCATTATTATGTGCAGGTGCTGGCAAAATCCTCAAAAATGATTCCAGGTGAATTTTGACTACTTGTTGCTAAATTGTATGCTCAAGAGCTCCTAAATGATATATGCTCATATACAGTGCACCTCAGTTATAAGAGAACTAATTTAAAATTTTACTACTCTCTCTTAAAATCTGATTGCAATTAGAAGCTCTCATGTTTACTTTTGTTGATGAAATTATAAATAATCTTTGTTACCTATGTCCACAGACAAAAATAGCTTTGCTTTTCATCAAATTAAAATATTGAAAAGAGCGGAGTGAGAATTTACATAGCATACTAGATTAAATAGGCACACCACTTTTGGTAATAACTATATAATTTTGAAGGGGAAAGTCCGATGTAATCATGTTTCTTAAAGTGCTGGATTTTGGTTCATGATGAAATTTAGTTTAGGATCAGTTGAAAACCTCGTAACTGTTTTTATTAATTAGCTTTTTATTTCTGCAGTTATGCTGATGGGTACACTAGTTTATGGAATTAGATATACTTTTCCGGAGTATCTTTGTACATTACTTGTTGCTGGAGGGGTATCCTTGTTTGCACTTTCAAAGGTGACTATCTAAATTACGATCTCTCCACCTTCTAAGAATCTCAGTCCTTGTGATTCATAAAGAACCAAATCTTTTGGTCAGGAACCGTAAAATGTTTATGAGCTGTAGAGATGAAGTAATGAACAGAAGATAAATGTTGTTCTTTTGAACCTAAATTTCCAATTAAATTAAAAAGAAAAAAGGAAAGTAGAATAGCAAATATGATCCTGTTTGTCTCACTTGCTGAGCCAAGTGCAGCCTAAAAGATGAACACGATGAGCAATTATTTCTCAATGTCTATCTATAATGTACTATCTTTTCATTTTTATCTCCAAGTTCCAAGCAGAGCCCTGAGTCTTATACCTGTTAATTGGGACCAACTACATGAATCCTTACTTAACAATCCAGTATCCATAGCTACACCTGTTAAAAGATCTAATGGAATTATATCTTTTGGAAGCACTAAAAAAGGAAATGTCAACCTTCTTTTTTTATTGTTTCTTTTTCTTTTCTCTGAACATAAAGAATCACCTGCATTTTGAGTGCTAAATGAACTTTCTGATTTCAAACTTAAACCTTAATCGTGTTTTTCTTTTTCTTTTTCTTTTTTTTTTTTTTCAAGACTAGTGCGAAGACAATAAGCAAACTAGCACACCCAAATGCTCCACTTGGATATGGGCTTTGTTTTCTGAACCTTGCTTTTGATGGATTCACCAATGCAACTCAGGATTCAATTACAGCCAGGTAATGTAGTTAACTCTTTGGTCCCTTCAAATGCAACTTTAAATTTGGTCCAGTACACGTACTCAAAAAATGATACTTCAATAGATTCCTTAGGAAGAAACTTCTACAGAAAATTTAGACTTCTATTTCTAACTTCTAACAGTTTTCTGGGGTCAATATATTATGAACTGTCATATGTGCTTTGAATATATGGTTGGTGCATGCACAAAAACATAACAGGTATAAAATATTCTATATTCTTGCTATTAACCATCATCAAAGCCATCTTTTCTGGAATATGAAAAGTGCTTGTGCGACAATTCTGAAAAGTTACCAATAAAATTTGTCTTCATTATTCAGGTACCCAAAGACGAGCGCTTGGAATATAATGCTAGGAATGAATTTATGGGGTTCCATTTACAATATGATATTCATGTTCGGTTGGCCAAATGCCAGTGGATTTGAGGCAATTCAGTTCTGCAAGCAGCACCCAGAGGCAGCATGGGACATTCTCCTCTACTGTTTGTGTGGTGCAGTTGGCCAAAACTTCATATTTTTAACCATTAGTCGATTTGGTTCACTGACTAATACGACAATAACCACAACACGGAAATTTGTAAGCATAGTGGTCTCTTCGCTGCTGAGTGGCAACCCTCTGTCGTATAAGCAATGGGGAAGTGTTGTCATGGTTTTCTCGGGATTATCCTACCAGATATATTTAAAATGGAGAAAATTGCAGAGGATGCCGCGGAAAAAGAAGCCCATGTAAGGAAAACCAGCATTTATGAAATTACAATGCACTAGTATTTTTATTTTCCCTCTGATAATATATTGATCATATGGCTTTGTGGTTGTATTATCAGAATTTGAGAATGTAACAGGTTAGATATATAGACACTAGATAGATTTCCATATAAAGATGGATGAGAGACCATTATTTGCTTATTGAGATTTTGTTCTCTTCAACCATTTTGTTTATTTTACAGTTTCGGGACTAAAGATTTCGAGGACTATAATCTTAGTCATATAATTTTAGTCTATTTACGTCTTTATGTTTTAGGCTGGCTTTTACTTTGTGCTTGGCATACAATCAATCGGATTCTGTATGGCAAAATGATGATGAAGAATTCTTGAAAATGACATTTATGGATGGTTGTTTTATGTTGGAAATACTACGTACTGTCAATCAAACTCTAGATTATGCTCCAAATGATCCCATCTTCGATAGCCATGGAATGTATATGGAGATGACCTACATTAAAATGTGACATGTTAATGCTTGAAAATCAGTTGCCCTTCTTGGTTCTTCAGAAGCTAGACTAATCACATCCTTCTAGATCTGTGTATAAATCTCGTTGTCATTGCCGTAATTTTAGCTTTTGTGTTTGCAATTGTTCGTCTGGTGTACACCATCCTAGGTCACTGCTGTTAATCAACCTTGGACATTAGTCCACATTTTTCCACACAGATCTTTTAGGTGCGCATATATTTCTCCAGGGGGACGATTGAAACGAGGGGACGATTGAACAAATTTTGTCCTTTCATTCATCTAATTTCTAGTTGTTATTGGCAAGTGGAATTTTATGTTTTATATGATTTTGCTCAAGTTCTTAGCTATTTATTATATTTACAGCCTGTTTGGGAGTAATTTTTTCCTTCAAAAAATTGACTTTTTGATCGTTATTTTACTATTCCAGTCGTCATATTTGACTTCTTCTCTCACAGGTGAACCCCACTTCTCTCCTAACGGTCAAAAAATCAATTCTCAAAATCAGTCCCAATCAAGCTCTAAAGAATCTGTCTCACAATTTCTCTTTCAACTCATAATCGTTTCATGTCTATTTTTTTGTTATCAAATTTGAAATCTAGTTATACTCGGATGTTTTGTGATATTAGTAAATCAAAGTTCGAATCTTTTCTCTATCTACAGAAGAAATCTGCAAATTTTATTAATTGTAATTGTACAAGTGGGAGGGACAGCCATAATCGTCACCCTTAGTTTAAAGTTGTCCAAGATAATGAGGTCCCTAAATGGTAGGCCATGGCATTATTGGCATTATCAGATGACGAGATATAATTACTACTTTCTCCTCAAGATTGAAGGTCAAACTAGGCATTTCAGTAGATTTAAAAACCAAATCTTGAAGGGTGACAGCGCACTTTATTTTGCACAATGTTCCCTCCGTCTTTTACCATTAGCTTTTTGCTTTGATCATCATCACTCTCGTCTTCCAACATCCACCGCTGACCATGTTAAATACCCTTTCACCCCCCACAAAATCCTCCATCATCTCCCTCCCTCCCTCCCCACCATTTACATATCTCAGAAGAGAGACATACAGAGAAGTGAAGAGAAGAATGTTCAAGTTACAATATATATATAAAGGGCGATACAAAAATAGGTCGAGTAATCTGTAAGTAGAAATTTCTGTTGAACTCTTATATTCAGGCTGCACGCTTCATTACTTTTGGTGCTTTTGAATTCTGTTTATGGTTTTTTCTTGCTTTCAGATTTCTTGAAATTGTCAGAAATGTGTCTTTCTCAGACAATAAACCGAGCAAGAAATATATATATCTGCACAACAATAAGTATAAATTCTTCATTCCATTAACTATGAAATACATAAATCAAGATCTAAAACACCATGAAAACTTATTACATAGTACTTTGCACACCTAAAGTGCGGTAAATAGGAGTCCAATGCAACTAGTTAGTCCCCCTTTACCGTCTCCATTTTTTTTCCCCGATCTCTCCAGAGGGTATAGTTGGCGAGGTGCCATTGTATAATTACACCCCAAATAACTAAGGGATTTTAGTATAGTGTCTGTACAATCGGCTTATCTAGCCAAAAAAAACTTTTGGGAACAATGGAAAGCCATATCCGAGTTCCATGACAAGACAAACAAAAAAATGACACACAAACAATGCAAACGGGAACCAATGTGAGTATTAGGTCGAAAACTCTCAAAAGGGCAGTAATCAATCTTCACAAAAGGAAAAAAAATACCGGAATGGACTTTAGCACCACCCTAGATTGCAAAGCAGATCTTCGTAAGCCTATTTTTAAAAAAACTCAGGTCGAGATGGCTGCAATCCGAGGACAAAGAACTCCAAAATATTAATCAAAAAGCTCTACATATGTTGAAAACTCCTGATAAGTAGTGGTGATTCTGAATTCTGCAGAATATTGTAGGTAAGATTAAAAAGTAAGACTGGTCAAAGACAATGGAGGAGGGACCTTTTGCAAGGTGGAGCTTGAGAAGGATTGGTGCTTGGACTTGGGAGTGGTAACTCCATCCCAAATGTTTTCATTAAGAAGTGCTTCTCCTGAACAATGCATAAAAAATAGATGTGTCAGTCATCCATAAAATATTCTATCTAATGACATGTTTAGTAAGGTGACTTGAATAGAATTTGATAGTATCAAATAAGAAATAAGAAGTGAAAATCTTGTCTATTATAATGTCCAGTACAATTTGATACTACATACCAAAGATGCAATAAATATTTGAAGGAAAGATATGATGTTGAAAAACACATTCGAGCATAAGTAACTTCCATCAGTGGCCAGTTTAAGGATCTTTTAACATCTAAATGATTAATTAAAGTTTGCATAATACAGGAAAAATCAGAACTTAACAAAATTAATTCACTGATATGGTGATTTGTAGATGTTCATGATTTCTTTTTCTATCCTGGAAAAACAGCCTTAAGGGAACTTACTAGCAAAAACAAAGAACCTATCTCGGGAAAAAAGAAAACTACACATGCGAAGTTGCATCTTTGATGTTTTTCTAATTGAGAATTTTCTGAAAAATGAAATAAAAAAGTTTCAATACAAATTTGAGTAACTGGGGAATGCTGAGTAGGGATCAAGTCAAGAAACTGAAAAATAAAAAGAATGGATAAATGGTGTAAGGACTTCTCTTCTCTCCAGTGAAACATAGCCCATATGGACATTTCAAATCGTTTTCAAGAGCAAGGTCGTAAGTTATAGCTCAAGTTACAAAAGCCAATGCTGATAGAGGGGACAGGTTTATTTATTTAAATTTAGTATTCAACATTGTTTCCTTCTCATTGCCTCCTCAGTTAGCTAGTCTGATAAAACTTTTTTTTATTGAATTCCCCAGCAACTTTTTCAGGTTTTGACTGATCAGTGACAACACATAAGAGTGCTACTCAGAGTGGCGAGAAGGAAAGAAACAATAACTCTTTTGCCTTTTTCTACAACATACAGGGAGACAAGTGGGTTAATGCAAATCTACCACATAGTTGTTAGGCCTTCCAGGTAAAACGTTTCAAGTGTTGTGGTGGTGGATCTGATAGTCCAAAGTATAAAACAAGAGAGTAAGACAAGCTAGGAACAATTCTGAATAAATTATCAGTAACACAGATGTAACTTCATATTAGATATGGACCAAAGCAATATCAAAATTCAAAAATCATATATAATCAAGGCACAAAGATGTTAAGAAATGCCACTGCCACCACCACGACAACTAGTGGCTTGACATTCTGATGTTTTTGATTGATCTGTAATCAGGTGGAACCTCCTACCAGTTCACTTTATATTATTACTGAAGCATTCTAAAATTATGTTGCAAATACTAAAACTAATGTAATGTGAATTATTTTGCAATAATCATAAAGCTTAGGTTTCTTACACTTTCTGAAAATTTCGGGCTGGGAATTGCCGCTGCCAATGACCTGAATAGTGGAGTCACTTGAAGAGGGGAACTGAATTCTATATTTGAATATTCACCTACAACTCCATTGTTAACTTTCATTTCATCAGTTGATAACAAGCTTTTCTCTGCAAATAAAATTAGAAAAAAGAAAATTTTGTAAGGCATTAGCTTAAAATAACAAATCAAGACTTTCTCACCTAATGAGCCTTACTACTGAATACTGGTAAATCTTATACCTTCATTTGTGCCTGCAATACACATTCTGTTTTCGTCAGCAAGACTCGGTTGGTCACCCAACTGGTTTGACTGTAACTCGCGCCCAGTTTCCTGATGAAATGTACATTGTTCGGCTTGGCATTCTTCGGGATTTTCACCTGGAGGATGACATAGCATACTTGATCCAGTACTATATTCTGAGCTGGCAGGGGACTCATCATACAAATCAGGTTGCCTGTACAATTGTCAATTAGATATTCCAGATCCAAATGAGCAACTCACACTAACTTCAGTCTGCCTAGTTAATTTAATTACCTCCAAGATGGCTTGCTTACTTCATTTTTAATCAAATCCTCCATCAACCCTTTGAAACTCTCTAGCTGCAAATCAGTATCAGAAACTCTATATGCCAGCAGATCACTATCTTTGTTTTGCTTCAGAAAATGTTGCAGAACCTGGATAATGTTTAAGTAGTTAATGCTTCGTCCTGATACAACAATTTTCAATGTATGTTGAGTTACGAAAATGTTGTGTTGCCATTGGGGATGGGAATATTATTTTAAAAATAAATATGCTGTCAATTTTATTCCTTCAGTAGTGTCAAAGGTGGGCTGAAAATGGAAACAGGAGTTGTCCTAACACTCTAAATCTTGTAAAGCTTTGCATTTTGACTATTTTGCAAAATATTTCTATTTGGAGATGGTAATGAAATTTGGACTATCTTGGCTATCCGATCCTTTAATCTCAAAATGTACAATAAAGAAATTTTACTCACTATTCTGGTTTTCCCATGATCAATTTGATAAAATGGCTGATATTGAAATGATTTGACATGTTGCAAAACAAGAGCAAAATATTTCTTCTTACGTTCCAGGCATTTTCGAGACTGTGATCTGCGTTCTCCGAATTAACTTTGATTGCAAGTGAGCTGAGCAATTCTGCTTGCTGCATCAATGCAAGTACCTTTGGATCGTCCTTAAGAAAGGTTCTTTGAATTTTGTCAATTCCAGCTGCATAAGGATATCCAGCATGATATATACATTATTTTAAAATTTAAACTTCAAGTGCACTGAAAATCTGTGCCGATCGCATAACAAATAATGTCCTGTTTACTCATCCACTTCACTCTAAATGGCTTTTAAGTGCTGAACTGACAACAATATAAAAAGTTTATACTCCGAAGAAAAAAATATCAAACTCACGTCCATTAATTGATGCCCCATTTACATGGTTGACATTCAAGTGAGTCGGCAATTCACCCTCATTACCGTGGAAGTTTTGTGCCAGTACTGCAAAAGGATGTCTAAATAGATAGTTTGTAACTAGTTTTTCTCCCTGGTGGCAACTATCAGTAGGATTTAAGATGTAGGACCTAGTACATAAAAAAATGAATGTTATAACTCCGATTTCAGTAACATTTTTCAAAAGGTTTAGGCATGTTAGATTAATATACCTCATCTTTTTAAGAGGTGCCGCACTTTCAGATGCTTCCTCTGCATTGAGCCCATTTGGAAAAATAACCCTTTTGTTGTTTAGAAAAATAACCCTTTTGTTGTTTAGGTTGATGTATGAAGCTTTGTTTTCTTTTACTAAGGCTTCATGCTTTGCTCTCTTTTTACACAAAGTCGTGAACCGATTCTTCACAGCATTATCAGTTCTGTACAAGACGAAAAAATATATAGTACATGTACATTACGAAAACTATTTCTTCACAACATCCAACAAAGCATGTAAGGAAATTCTCGATTGTGTAATTACCTGCCTGAAACCACCTTTGCAATCTCAGTCCATCTGTTGCCGAATATCTTCTGAGCCTGCAAATACTTTAGGGGTAAGATCATGCCCCGGATTAACGTGGCCACTAAATTCTCATAGACTTTTACAGCTTAGCAAAACTAGGGTGAATTTTCTTTTCCTATACGACAACGCCATATTTATAAAGAATGTTTTAACTATGAAGCTACGAATAAAGATAATCAAATCAAAAAGATAAATGAAAAGGTGAGCAATAATCAAACAATATCTTCAAAACTACTTCAATGCATTCCGGTAAACAGTATTGGATTGGACTAAACAATAAAATGAACAAAACATTCGCTTATTATCTTTCATAATACCATCCAAAACTCCCTATCAAACATGCTATCAATGGCTGTACAAAGGTTGCTAAGCATTGAGACAATATAAACATCGATGGGATTTCAATGATATACCTCACATAGGAGCAAGTCTTCCTCAGGTGACCAACCTCCTTTCTTGAAATCAGAATTCAAATAAGTGAACCATCTACATAACAGTGCAATTACACACAAATAAGGGGGAAAAAAAGCAACTAAATGCAGTGATGAAAAGAGTTAGTAGAAAATAACAGAGGTCAATGCCTAAAATCCATCATATTTACATAACTGACCTTCTTCTACATTGCCTGGTTGTTTTATTGTTGAATTTGGAAGCTATGACTGCCCAACTGCACACATATAGCAAAATAAATAAATAAATCAAAATCAAAATCATCAATCCAAAAATAAAATAAAATAAAATATTTATAAACAAGTATAATATTACACCAGACAAAAACAGAGCAATCAAGATTTTACTTTTCAGTGCCATGAACCCTAATCTGCTCTCTCAAAATATCATCCTCCTGCCAGTCAAATTAACCAAGAACATAATAATTTAAAAAGAAAAATAGATGAAAGTCGTCTCTAAATAAAAAAAATAAAAAAATAAAATAATAATAAACCTCTTGAGACCAAGAAACAATATGTCTCTCCTTCTGCTTTGGAACTTCACCATTATTCTCATCACCGTTACCATCAGTATTGTTACTATTTATCTTCTTCTTCATATTCTGCATGATTTATTTATTTATTTCTCTCCTCTCTTGCATGTGAATCTTTTTTGAGCGAGCGTTATATAAAAAAAACAAGACCCTCAAAAGATCACCTATTTTGCCCCTTTTCTCTTTACAGAAACTTGAAAACGGAACAGCATCGATAAAAACTATACTGTTGGGCTTTTACCCACGCCTTGAAACAAAATTTTGCCTAGGATTCGACCCTTTTCCTCCTCCCTTTGTCCTTCACTTTCTGAAGAAAAAGAAATTACATTCTATTTCAAGATTTTTATACACAAAATCTTGATAAATCTATACCTTAATACCTGCCTCGAGATTTGAAAAAGAAGAGTATAGAACTTGCAATCCAAGTATATTTACATAAATTTAAAAAAACAAAAAAACAAAATAAAATCGAATCGATTGGTTCAAAAGATGATGAGGGTTGCTTTCTTGCTGTCTAAAAGTTTGAAACTTTCTCTCTCTAGGCAAGTGGAAAATGTGGATTTTTAAAAATAATCAACGGATTGTTACTTTTAAGCGCGGGTGTACCTCAGTTTTTTGAAACTGATAATAAAAAACGCTGAAATCCACGAGATGATATTAATGATAAGAACCCCACAACCCACGCTCACCCGCACCCTCACTATGTGTATTCTCCGTGTATTCTTTATAAATTGTGTGACTCAACTGTTACAAAGGGGAAACAAGTGAGTTAATTGTTTCATTAATCACTGAACTTATATTCATATCTTCTATTAAATGTCGAGATTTGACCACTGAACTTATTCAAACATTAAATGTTACTCACTAACTTAAATTTCATTTGTAACCCCAAAGAAAAGTGGTGACGTTGCTGACGAACGTTTAGGTAGCAGTAGCCATGGGCGGAGCCATATTAGGACGAGTGCGGGAATATGTCTGTATTGAATTTTTAGGCCCAAAACAATTTTTTTAAAAGCAATATCCTATGATTTTGCTTGATTTTAAGTATAGGTTGATTTGGACTTCACTTGTCAAAATATGAAAACTTGCAAGGAACACATTTAATTCTAAACTATGTCATTTTTAATTTTTTTTTTAAGTTAATGACCAAAATTCAATGTTTGACGTGTGTTAAATTATGTTCGCACTGAACAAATTTCCTGACTCCGCCCCTGACAGTAGCACCGCATCATTGTTACAATGTAAAAATAGTCTTTAATTACTCACTATAGTTTAAAAAATATCTTCAATTGTTCATTATACTTTAAAAAATGTCTTTGATTATTTACTAAATTTTCAAAATAATTGAATTTTGGCTACTAAATTTATGAAAATGAAAGCACAATAAACAATCGAAGATGTTTTTCAAAGAATAGTGTGCAATTGAAGATTTTTCTAAAAGTGTTTTGAGTGATGGAAGACTTTTTTTACAGGGAATGGTGACATGGCACCATCTAGAAACTTCGTCAACCACATCGTCACTTCCGTAGAAATTAATTATTGACTTTGATTTAAATTAAAATCTAGATTTTAAATGATATCAAAGAGGGCTGAAGTAATTTCATTTCCCATGAACTTTGTACCTAGCATTATTTTGGTCACTGAATATTAATTTATTTCAGACTCATTATCGAAATTTACAAAATATTTTGTTTTGACCATTGACTAACTTTGACATCCATTTTTAAGTGAACATTCTACGTATCTATGTGACAAGTGGTATGATTTAACTAAAAACTCTGTTGACTTGATGACTTAACATACCAAAATACATAGACCTTTCAGTTAGGAAATGGATATTAAACTGAACGAGGGGTCTGAATGATACATTTGTAAGTCCAATTTGAAATAAATCAAAGTTTAATGACAAGTTTTACACTAAGTACAAAGTTAAGTGGCCACGAATAAATTCCACCCCTAGTTGAATGTATACACAAATGAATACAAAAAGGAGGTTGGAATTTGCCAACCTGGTTCTGAGTCTTCTGACCATTCACTACTCTCTTGCGGGATATAAATATGTGAATTCTTGTAATAAAATTGAAAAATTTCTTATTCATTTTATTATTTTATTCCTTTTTACCACTAACTGTGGTGTCTTAGGTGAATCAATTAAGCCAAATAGAGGTTGATATGCGTGAAATGGATTGTTCTAGACAATGGAGAAAAAGGAAATTATGGAGATAAATGTGTATTTATTGATTTCCTAATGTAATTGTGCATTTAAAATTTAAGGATTTGGTTATTTATTAACATGATTAAGGTTTAAAAAATATGAAGATAGTAATTTGAGAAAAATCCAGAAGTCATGAATTCAAACTTTTGCACCAGTTTATAATAGCTTGACAATCACCTTTGATTTATGTTGTAGACAAAGATCAAATGATGTAATGTAATAATAATGACTTTGTGATTTGTGCATGATAGGTTATAATCGATTCAAAGTCCAACAAATACCTTCCCCTAAAAAAAAAGTCAAAATTAAGGCCAAATTGTTGAGTTTTGTGTTCAAACATGGATGGTTGGTCACCATAAATTGTGTAAGCTTGAAGGTCACGAACAACAAATTGAATTTTTATGTTAAGAATGTAGGGGAAGACATGATGTCAAATACAAAAGTTAGAATAATCGGAATAACATTCAACAATGTCCACACGAAGCGCTCATTACACTTGAGGAAAATACGGGTTATTTATATATATGAAGACATGACAATTCACCTTACCATTCTCTCATCATATCCTCAAGGCCACAACTTTAAAAAAAAAAAATAATAATAATAAATAAAAAAATAAATGACTATAATCCCTCTCTTCTAAAAGTTAGGTATCTTCTACTCCAAATAATCAACTATTCCCTCATTTTCTAAAGCTATGATGATTGGACCAGATATAAAATAACTAGTTTAAGTATCATAGTATATTTTTCAAATTTGAAAAGTTCTCATACTATATTATTTCATAAGGTTTCATGAGTTTCAAGCCCTCTCAATTTCAATTTCAATTTCAACGACTACATTGATCAAGAATGAACAAGATTATTGTTCAATTATGTAAATCTTAAGCTCAACTTTTGGCTAGTAAGTTTGATAATTTTGCTATATTAGAAACTCGAGATCGTGTACTTTTTATAACTCGTTCTTATACGGCTTAACTTAAATTTAATTACAAAAAACCAAACAATTGTAAGAAAAAGTTAAGCTTTATTAGTAAAAAAATCAACCTGTAGTGTAATTTTCTTAAAAATGTCTTTTTGTTAAAGTCAAAATTTCTGTCTACCGCATTTTTCAAAAAGAAGATTATCCGGGACTGAAGGATTGATTATCTTCCTAAATTCAGTAATTATGTTTATTCACTATTAGTTAATAAAAAATAAAAGACAATACATTTGTTCGTTTGACAAATGTAACCAACTTGCTTCGTTTTTTTGTTTGTTTGTCAAAGGGATACTACCGCCTTGAAATTGGACCAACCCCCTAAATCGAAATAAACCCAAGAAAAGAGATAGATTAGACTATTGTCTGTATTTTCCCGATTAAGTTCATTCGGTGTTTTCTAATTGAACTAATCGATTTTCTAGCAAATTATTCTAATATCTTTTTCAAGTATAAACTACAAGAATTAGTGAGAATTTATTTATTTTTATTTTTTTTAAAACAAAAGCACTTTTTCGTTAATTTATAATATACTAATTCATGCTCTCCAAGAAATAAAATTTTAATCTTATCACATGAAGAAGATATCACTAGGACTAATTTATCCAATGTAATTTTTTCAATAAAGTGAACCTAACTTAATATAGTGTCCCCATCTTAGCTAAATGCATACATTCTTAATTGATTTGAAACTAGAAAATAACAATTTTGTGGGGAAGCCATAGCCGGCCAACAAGGTATAAAATTCAATGAGTCAAATGATGAAAGCTAGGGTTCCTATACACATATTAGACAATTCCTAGAGAAGGCCCTCCACTAAATGAAAATAGTATTCTCTTTTTTGAATTATCATAAAAATTATAATTGACATCTTTGATAAAACAAAATGACAATAGCCCATGTCAGTTTCTTCGAGGTTGTGATATATTATCCTATTTAGAAATATCAAGATTCTAAAAATGTCATTGACCTGTAAATTTTTTGATTTAGTTTGAAATAGCATTTGAATTTTTAAGAATAGTATTTTAGGACTTGTTCGATAGTGATTATGAAAATTGATATTTTAACCGTTAAAGTGAAAAGTGGGTTCCATATGTGAGTAAAGAAGTAAAAAATGACGGTTGAAATAGTGAAATAACGGTTAAAAATCCATTTTTTTGGTAAAAAATTGCTACCAAATGAGGGTTAATCCCGCGTCACCTAATTAAAATAAATACTATGATTGATAAGTAATATTTCATTAGATTCTGCTAGACTTTGATGAACTGTAATATTTCATCTTATTGCTTCATGGTACGTGACACCACTCAGAGTAGACACGTGGAAGTCACGTGGATTTATATGTTGTCTTGTCCATCTTTTTTGAATGAATTGGAGTGATGGGAGCCCTAATGTGCAAAAGAAAAATTTGCAATGGCAGTCTCGTAAGTCTCTATCGTGATAGCGAAATCTCCCGCCAAAAGTGACTGTTATCTGATCCAAAATCTATGTTGTTCGTCTTATCCTATATGGTATCTCACGAAAGAATATACTTATGACATCCAACATTTCTAGACAAAAAACCTTCTAGGAATTGTTTAGGTACGTGTTCTTATATTCCTTTTTTGCTCAAGTCGGTTATTGATTATGCATTCCACATTTTGTTTGAGATTATACAATGTATCAAACAACTAGAGTTGTATTTTGTAGTTTGGGGTCGAAGACTCTTTAAGTGAAGAAAACATCATGACTCAGTTTTTGGTAGTTACCATACTTTGACATTGGTAAAAAAAATATCAAGATTATTTGTGATTGATAGACTTTTTATCATTTTAACTAGATATGATTGAAAAAAATAATGTTCAAATAACTACGTATATTGTCTTTCTTTTTGAATTTTATCCAATCTAATGTGCAAATATTGTATTTGGTGCACCGTGTTAGTCCATGGAAAAAATTTATTGTGAAATTAAAATGAATAATAAATATAGGTGAATGGTTATAGTGGATTAAGGTAAATCATATATATTTTTTAATTTCTTAGTAAAAAAATTCATTTGCACTATCAACTATATAAAATAAAGTGAATGATAGAGATGGTTTTAAATGAATAAGATAATTAATATAAATGACATTTTTGTTTACTAAAAGATCAAAGAATATTATTTTCTTTAATCAATCGTAGAACCATTCATCTATTAGTATCATTTTTAATTTTATGTTAATTTTTTTTTATACTATCTAATACGATTCACTAAACATAATCGAAACGGACTCGACAGGATGTACAAGACGTACTAAAGTGCTTTATGAAGAGAGAATCTAAGATAACACAGAAAAGGGATGTGTAAGGGAATGGTGGAGAGCGTTGGAGGAAGAGTGAAAGGTCAGTGGCGATTTGTCCCACAAAAACCAGCCTTCAAATTAAGAATGAGAATAGAACCCACAAAAAGATCAATTTATCAGGGAACCCTATGCAAAAAGCTTGTTATATTCTTCCCTTATTCTCTCAACTTTTTAAAGTTGGGCACAAGAAAGAAAAACTGACACTGCTCCTTTCATTGTGTCACACTAAATGCCATTTTTTTCCCACTAAAAAAGAAAATCTATAACATTCCATTTAGGCGTTTTCATGATCCTCTTAATTATGTCATTTTTGTTTCTTGATTGATCATGAAATAATAGTTCGCGATCTTCATTTCCAAGCATCCGGGACTCAAATTTTAAGTATTCATGTTTGTTGGAACAGCATAGACAAGAAAAAAAAAGGTTAGATCAACCATATTCCGTATATTCAGTGCCCAAAAAGAGTGGTTTATATGTTTCTATTGAGTTTAACTCTTAGGTCTGATATTTGATCCAAGATCCTCGATTATATACAAATCATTGATCATTAGCTTAGCCGAATGTCTTAATCATGAGTTGAACGCCGTTATGCTTAGCTAGTTTGGGGTAAACAAGAAACATAAATGATGAAATGTAGTACTTTCATGTTTTTTCTTGGATAGATATATCTGTATTGGTTACAGTATTGACCCTATTTCTCAGTAATTATGGACTAAAGAAAATAGTGGAGAGGGATATGGGGAGAAAAGTGTGGGGTGAAAAATGCATCATGAAAACAGATCTTAAAACTGTATATTGATTTGATATATAAGAAAAATAATCACTTTTTTTCCCAGGAGCCTCTGAAATTGGCCAAATGCATCGTATGAATTTTTAATATGGTAGGGCAAAGTAGAGATTGCTAACTTTTTTCTAGCACATACTGAAAAAATAATCAATGGGAATGGCCTAGATATAGCTCTAATTAATGTCACTCCCCCACCTCAAAGGGAAAAAAAAATTGTTGATTTATCCTTCGAATTTATTTATTTATTTTTGGGTTCCCGTCTCATCATTATCCAATTTCTTCAACATATGTATATATATATATTGAACTTCGTCTTAATATTATATCGTTATATAATGTCTTCCTGTAATAAAATTTCTATATGAGCATTGTCAATGAAAAACTTTCAGTTTTAGGAATTTGAATTTATGAAATGTTAAGTATGTCCCACTCAACAAAATTGTACATGATTAAGAAAGAAAAAAAGAAGTTGAAATTTGTTTACTATTGAAGACCCTTATCTTGTTCCACATACTAAATGTGCATATGCACAATACAGTAAGAAAATATTCGCTCTTGCTTTCAATATTACGTGGTATTATTCAATAATTCGTACTAAATATATTGTGTAATGTAGTGCAATACACTATAGGAGTTTAAAATGTGTAATGTAGTACACAATACACTATATTGTGTAATTGTTCCAAAGGTTACTAAACTTTGGTCCATGTTTTTGATTGGTCATTAAAGTTTAAAATGTCGAATTTTGGTCACTGCACATAGGTCAATATCTTCGATTGCCCACTTAACTTAGATCCATGTTTTAGATTACTTATTGAAATTTAAAATGTCGAGTTTTGGTCACTGAATTTTGAAATATGCTGTACTTTACTCACTAGCATAACTGTTGAACTTTGAAAAATATCGAATTTACAGTGAGTAATGTACAATATATTTCAAAATTCAGTGAGTAACGTACAATATTTTTTAAAATTCAGTAAGTAATGTATAATATTTTTCAAAGTTCAGTGGCCAAAACTCAACATATTAAATTTCAATAAGCAATCGAACACATGGATCTAAGTTTGGTGATCAAAACTCAACATTTTAAACTTCAATGACCAATCAAAGACATGGACATAAGTTCAGTAACCATTTGAACAATTAACTCTACACTATAGTATCTTTTTGAAACATGGAAGT
The DNA here is from genome assembly GCF_002742605.1 of Olea europaea var. sylvestris. Lineage (NCBI taxonomy): Eukaryota > Viridiplantae > Streptophyta > Magnoliopsida > Lamiales > Oleaceae > Olea > Olea europaea. Next base: position 263,333 of record NW_019262870.1, on the reverse strand, counting down.
TCAATTCGATTAGCATAAGATACATCATCATTATGTGTAAGAAAGGAGAGTCTCAGTGGAGCTTGGAGAGGCCCAAGTTCCCAAAGAGATTGATGGTGAGGGTTGGGTCTCTGTGCACACAGTCATTTCTTTTTATTTGTAAACTAGCCATCATTTCGATGAGCGTTCATTCCACCGATAAAAATATTCCAAGTGTTCATGCTCTCCTTAATAAATTATATTTGTTAATAATCATTCAATAAACAGTACTAATTATTCAATGATATTATGATAAACATTACTTTTAATTTAATCTAGTCTTTGAGTACTTGAAGAGGTCAAGTAATAATTATTTCTGCGGCTATTTCTTTTCTTTTTTTTTTTTAAGAAGAAGAAAAAAAATCATTTCATGTTATATAGAAAAAAATATAATAAATTCTTTTAAATAATAATTTTACATTTTTTCCTGTTAAAGGTTCCATTTTATTCTTTTCAGTCTTTAATTTCAAAAGGAAGAAAGTGAGGTGAGAAAAGAGGAGGAGAAAACGAAAGAAATGAAATAAAAGTAGAGGACCAAAAAATAAAAATAAAAATAATATATATATATATATATATAAAACTTAATTTTAATATACACAATTCCATAAGACACTGCAAGGCAAGGACTTCCATAATGTAAATTTGATAGGAGAGAGTCATAAAATCCATACAGAAAACCTTGTATAAAGTAGGCCTAATGCTCCCAATTCAAGGTTGCTAAGTCAGCATTGGTCATAATTTCTATGAATTAGTAATTCTTTTCAGTCTTTAATTTCAAAAGGAAGAAAGTGAGGTGAGAAAAGAGGAGGAGAAAACGAAAGAAATGAAATAAAAGTAGAGGACCAAAAAATAAAAATAAAAATAATATATATATATATATATATAAAACTTAATTTTAATATACACAATTCCATAAGACACTGCAAGGCAAGGACTTCCATAATGTAAATTTGATAGGAGAGAGTCATAAAATCCATACAGAAAACCTTGTATAAAGTAGGCCTAATGCTCCCAATTCAAGGTTGCTAAGTCAGCATTGGTCATAATTTCTATGAATTAGTAACAGTTTATGGTACCAAATAATAATAATAATAATAATACATAAATAAATAATCATTGTGGTAATTCAATGTGGTATCATACCAAAAAAACAAGTTAACATTTTATCACGTTAAACCTTTTACAGTGTGTTTGATTGTAAGCACAGAACTTGTATTGAGCCCCATTTTGGGAGGAAATATATTTTTAATAGTGTATTGATGAGAAATATGTGTTTAAAAAAATAAGAAATTTTTTTGAATTTACGTATAATATTATTTTATTGAAGAATGTGCAATTAAAATGATGTCAAAACACTATTTAATAATACATTTTTCAAAGAATGGGGCTTAAAACAAAGACAAAAAGAAAATAAGTCCTAAACAATTGAATATGAAAATTGTTAATTAAATATATTATTTTTTAATGGAAACCTTCAAGTTTTATTGGTAAACCCTCATTTGTGGTGGAGGATAACCATGGTAACAATCAATTACGAAAGGCAAAAAGAAGGCAAATTACATTTATCTAAATAAATGCAACCAATTGTAGAAACAGAGAAACTAGAGATTGATTCTAAGAAATCTGAATGACTTTGAGATCAAAGACACGCTAAAGAATCAGCCACCTAATTTGTTTCGTGATAAATATGTGATATATCCATAAATATAACCTGAGCAAACTCTAAAATATCATTCCAAATAAGCCGAACAACTTAAGGTATGGTAACATGATGATGAAACCAATGAACCACCACACTAGAATTTGTTTCTATATCAATCCTCTCCATGCCAATGACGTAACATATTTGAAGGCCTATCTTAAGAGCTGATACCTCCGCCAAAGTATTAGTACCAACCCCAAAAGAATGATAGAACCCAAAAATTACATTCCCCAACCAATCTCAAAGCAAACCACCACAACTAGCCGGGCTTGGATTTCCAGCGTTAGCACCATCAATATTTAGTTTATAAAAACTATATTGTGGCAGGAATTTTTGACTCGTATTGGCACCGTAGGGATGTGTAGCACCTATGAATAAGATTAAGAAAGAGACAATTTCTTTGATTTTAGCATACCATTCAATTCATGTAGCCAACATTTTACTTTAGCACAAACTTTATTTAAGTTTGCAACCTCATCGTTAAATCGTGCAGAATTCCCGGCCAACCAAAGCTCCCAAGAAATAAGAAGTGGGATTCGGAAAGCTACAATATGTTTTTGTGTGGACCCATTTAACTCTTGGCAGGTTACCATGTTATTTTAGGTTGCTCATTTTGGTGGGTCAACATAAGAACATCTTGTAGCTTTCCTAATCCTACCTCTTATTTCCTGGGAGCTTTGGTTGGCCGAAATTCTACACGATTTGACGATTAGGTTGCAAACTTAAACAGAGTTTGTGCTAATGTAAAACGTTGGCTACATGAATTGAATGGTATGCTAAAACCAAATAAATTGTTTCTTTATCTCATTCACAAGTGCTACACATCCCTATGATGTCAATACGGGTCAAAGCTCCATCTCTTGTAAGATGGTTCCCACCATAGTATGGTTTTTATAAACTAAATATTGATGGTGCTAGCGCTAAAAATCCAAGCATGACTAGTTGTGGCAGTTTGCTTCGAGATTGGAAGGTAATTTTTGAGTTCTATCATTCTCTTAAGGTTGGTACTAATACTTTAGCGGAGGTATCAGCTCTTAAAATAGGCCTTCAAATATGCTATGTCCTTAGCATAGAAAGAATTACCGTAGAAACATATTTTAGTATGGTGGTTCATTGGTTTCATCATGATGTTACGATACCTTGGGCTGTTCAACTTATTTGGAAGGATATTTTAGAGTTTGTTCAGGTTATATCTATTGATATATCACATATTTATCGCAAAGCAAATCAAGCGGCTGATTTTTTAGCGCGTCTTAGATCTTAAAGTCATTCAGATTTCTTAGAATCAATCTCTTGTTTCCTTGTTTCTACAGTTGGTTGCATTTGTTTAGATAAATGTAATTTGCTTTCTTTTTGCCTTTTGAAATTGATTTTAACCAAGGTTTTCCTCCACCACAAGAGAGGGTTTACCAATAAAACCCAAAGGTTCCGATTAAAATACATATATTTTAGGACTTATTTTCTTTTGGCCATTGTTTAAGCCCCATTCTTTGGAAAAAAATGTATTTTTAAATAGTGTTTTGATATAACTTCAATCACATATTTTTCAATAAAATAATATTACATGTAAATTCAAAACTTTTCCTTATTTTTTAACCACACATTTCCCATTAATACACTATTCAAAAATGTATTTTTTCCCCCCAAAATGAGGTTCAAACAAGGGTTTAAGATTATTTTGAAACAACTTGATTTTTTGATAACTTCCTTCAATATTTGCAAAAGAAACCTACATGTCATTGTCCCCTTGTGTTCTTAGTAATTCCACAAAAAAATAATAGTAATAATAAATGATAATTTGCCTTGATTAGATGATTTATTTTGGCATTATTATTTGTAAAAGCAAGTGCAATCTTGCCTAATTCTCTCATACATATTTTTGTTGTTTGTGTCAAAATACCCAATTATAAAAGGGAAATCTCACTTTTCATTCGAAAGGGACCCCTAAAAAATCTAAAAGCGCTCCCCTCTCTCTTTACAGATTTTCCCCCCTTTTTTTTGGTTAGAGGACTGCACCTCCTTAACTTTATTGATAAGCCTCTCTACACTAAATTAAGTTGAACTTATATAAAGAAAGAACTGGACATTGATGAAGAGTTGGGAAAGTGAAGAGTATTTTACCCTACAGATAAAGATTATTGCGGACCCTATGTACAATTGACAAGAGTGCAGATCCACTTTATGTTTTTCTTAAAAAAAAATAAAAAAAAAACTATTATTTTTCTCTCACTTTCTTACAATTTAATTCATCAAATAAATGAATGATTTGCTTTAACTGAACTTAGTATCTTTAGTTTAATTGGAACCTATTCATTTTTGGTTTGCATGGTATGCAGGATTGAATTACAAAATTAAAGAATAGAGACATGTGCATTTTTATATAATTCAATACAAGTTACTTTTTTGTTAAGATAAAAAAAGAAAGAAAAAAGCCCTATTACTAAATCATCCGAAGAACCATAACGTTTAAGCTCATTTTTTTGTCAAGTGAAGTATACTATGCTCGACTACAATATTTTAAGCGAACACATTGCAAGTAACTACTACATTATATATAATATAATCAACAATAATCATTTTATAACTCACATTGAAATGTCATTTTTCTTTCCCTTATTTCTTGAATATGTAATGAAATTTCAACAAAAAAAAAGAAGAGAAAAAAACTAATTGCATGTCAAAGAAACAAAGTAAACAAAAAGGTCACATGTGGGAAATGAAAATGGAGCTTATGTTATTCTTTGTGTGATCTAATTTTAGCTTTATGTGAAAGTAGGGTTTATGCACTTTGGATTCATCCATCCGTGTGGGTACCCTCTTTTCGAAATTAGAGACACCTTTTTGAGGTCGTGAGTATGTATAAGGTGCGTCAATTTTAAATTGAATTACTTTACCTTATTGTTTTTATAGTATGGGACAACGGAAGACGCTCCCGTAAAAGAGAGAATGCATGCCTCCACCATATTCCCATTACTAAGTCCTTGGAACATGTTTCCCCCCCTTTTTTTCCTCCTTTTCTGGTTTTGTTTATTTGTTTTCCCATTCATGCCTAGCATATTTTGATCGAATATATGATAGTGTGATTTAATAAGATTGCACTTAGATAACAAAAGAGTTTAGTTGTTGAAATAATAAACTCGTTAAAAGATGTAACGACCAAAATTTTTTCATTTTTCTTTTTTGATCAAGACTTTGAATTCAACGTCTAACAAAATAATGTAGTTGACTTGTCATACGACTATGTATTGGATGTGTGAAGGCTATACTTTCATATGTAGTATGTACTCTATCCAACATTATTTATCAAATTCTTATTATAAATATAAACGAAAAGAAATAATGCAATAAAATATGGCTTCTAAAGTTTTCAAGGCCATATAGGATCCAAATAAATAAAATAAAATAGTTTTTTCATGGACATATCTTTAAGGCGCCTAAAAAAAAAAAAAAAGTCGTAGAGCCTTATTAGGGAAAAGGAAAAAAATAGAAAAAAGAACAGAAAAGAAAGATGATGTGGGTGTATTTCTTCACTACCCATATCTCCTGCCAAATCCATAATTAATTATGTTCCAATAGACTTTGGAATGTGTCAAAATCATCACTCCGTATCTTAAGGACTAAAAACGGGTTTTATTGGTTCAGGACTCAAATTAAGACAACTTTTTATGCTATTTTGTGTCAAAGCATGTTTTTTAGATCATAATACAGATTGAGTGGTTGTTTGGTAAAACTTTTGTTTGCTAAAAAGATAGTCAAACTTTACTTTTTTTACCACACATTTTATTGGATTCAAAATTTTTATTTACTTTTTCATTTCACATTTCATATTGTTAGAAATTGGGTATGACTCGAATTATTTGATAAAGATAATTGAGAGTTCTAATTAAAGTGTACATTAAGAAGAATTCTATTTGGAATATTTTTGGAATCCTATTCGAAATCTATTAGCAAATTCTAGTTGAAGTTCTATTTGGAAGCCCTATTGGAATTTGAAATTTGTGTTGGACTTAAATAGATCAAGATAAGGAAACTTTAGGATGTTCTATTTCATTTACAACTCTACTTCTAGGGTTTGGATTATCTCTATATATATATTTCAATCTTCGTTCAATTTATGTATTGCTGATATTGTATTTTTCTTTCCATTGGTTGTCAATAATAAAATTACTCGGTTCCTCAACCAATCTTTCTTCTTGTTGTTAATCTTGTTCTTGCTCGTATGATCAATACTTCAGACCGATCACACTTACCTCTCTGTTTTTTCCAACAAGTGGTATCAGAGCCATTGGTTGCAGATTTTGTTTGAGGTTTCTGTTATCGATGTCATCCATGAAGTATGAAATTACACTTTTAGATCACAATACAATATTTTCGTTGTGGCAAGTGAAGATGCGATCTATTTCGGCACAGATGGATTTGGATGATACATTGTTGGAATTTGACAAGATATCCACAACTTGGACAATAGAAAAAAAAAGCAGCGAAAGGCACTTTCACAGATTTATCTTCATCTATCTAACTACATTCTTCAAGATATTTTGAAGTAGAAGATAGCAGCTGCATTATGATTGAATTTGGAGCAATTGTGCATGATCAAAAGTTTGACGAGCAAATTTTATCTAAAGCAGAGGTTATATTCTTATCGCATGGCAGAAGGAAGATCTTTAGAAGACCATTTGGCCATGGTCAAGGAGATTGTCGCTGATTTGAAAATGTTAGAGGTAAAATATGATGAGGACTTGGCCTTAATCCTGTTGTGCTCACTGACTGTTTCATTTTCGTTGTTCAGGGACACGATTTGTACAGTTGTAACACACTCACCATTGAAGATATGTATGATGCCTTGTTCTCAAAAGAGAAGACGAAGCATCTGGTTGGAGCTGAATCCAAAGGTAAAGAAGCTCTTGTGGTTCATGGTGATCGACGAAGGAATAAGATGACGGTGAATTTCAGCAATCAAGTTGTTTATATTGCAAGAGGAAATGACATATTAAGAGAGATTGGGAGAAGTTGTAGAATAAGAGAAATTCATCTGTGAGTCATGGGAGACAATTAAATATTTCCGACGAGACCAACGTAGTTGAGGACTATTTTAATAGCAGAGATGTGTTGATTATTTCTGACGTGAAACCTAAGCCTGACAAGGAATGAGTTTTGGAATAGTTTGTGTGTTCCATATGTCTCCTAATCAGGATTTGATTGAAGGATATAAATGCAGTGACGCAAGATGTGAAACAACAAATCTTGTCGGATAGTTGAAATTGGTAGGGTCAGATTGAAGTTGATAGATGGAACAATTTAAACACCCAGTCAGGTTCAACATGTTCCAGATTTGAAAAAGAGTCTCATCTCACTGAGCACCCTTGATTCGAAGGGTTATGAGTTCTCTGGATGAGGTGGAGTCTTGAAGGTCCAGAAGGGTGTCCGTGTTGTATTTGATGAGTGGATGAAGTCCCGATTATACATCTTTATAAGGTTGGGCAAAATCGATGAAGAATCATCAGCGTAGGTTTAGTATCGTAGTGGATATATAGTTTGGTATAGTACCTTTGGGAGTTGGCTTTAGGTCTTTATTGAATAACATTATTAGGAAAAAGTTTGGAGGATATGGATAATTTCGCTTTGCCACCATTATTTGCGATGCCATCTTGTTCAGCTGCTAGGGAAGGACCCATTGAGAATAAATACGAGGATGCTGATCTGGTTGCGTGTGCTTTTTGTGGTTTTGAATGAGACTAGCAATGGGCCTTCAATTAAAGCATTGAGAGTTGATTTTGCTATAGAGTGTGCTTCGACCATGTTTGGTAAATCTTGAATTCCTTGTGGAAATTCTAGGAATTCTATGTTTGGGTTTGAGTATCATTTGTAGATACCATGGAAGAGGTAGAGTAATTTTTCTTGAGATGGAAAAGTTTGGTTCTGGTTGAAGAGTTCAATCTATTTCGTTGCAGTCAAACTTATTTTTCCAGGTAGAGAAATTTTGAAGTTCCGTTCGTTGCACTGAAATTCGTGTCAATGTGGAGATTGTTAGAATTTAGGTGCGACCTAAATTCTTTGATAAGATAATTAAGAGTTCTAATTAAAGTGTACATTAAGAAGAATTCTATTTGGAATGCTTTTGGAATCCTATTCGAAGTCTATTGGAGAATTCTAGTTAAAATTCTATTTAGAAGCCCTGTCGGGAATTGAAATTTTTGTTAACTTTTGGTCATTCTATTTCATTTACAACTCTACTTTTAGGGCTTGGATATCAAAATTCTTGATCGATGGAGGAACAATACCACCCGTTTTGTTCAATAAGAACCCAAAGTGTCCCCATATATATTTGAATTTTCTTCCAATTTATATATTACTAATATTGTATTTTTCTCTTAATTAGTTGTCAATAATAAAATTACTCAATTCCTATACCAATCTTTCTTATTGTTAATCATGTTCTTGTTTGTGCGATCAATATTTCATCTCCTGTCATACTTGCATCTTCGTTTTCCTCAAACGTTATTTGTCTTTTCTAGAATTTAATTGGTGCTTAAACAGACTCTTGGTAACTAGTTTATAAGATTGATCAAGTTTTGAAGAAGAAAATTGCAAGCTCTTGTATTTATCTTCCAAAACTTGAAGAACATTTTTGAATGTTTGAATATATAAATGAATTGGATTTAAAGGCACTATAATATGGTTTTGATTGTTGATTTATTATTATTATTATTTATTATTATTATTATTATTTTTTTTTATAAATCTATCACCTATTTATGGATTTTAATTCACCATCAATTAGATAATGTCATCCTTACATGAAAAATTGAGTATTTTCATGAAAAGCTGCCAAGAATCAAACCAGAAAACAGCCCTCAACGACTACTTTGTAACCCCATGCAAGGATGATATTTTATGACTATCATGGTGTAAACATACTTTGTAACCCTTAAAGACAACAATTCTACTAAAGCATATGCATGGCATAGAGATTTTAGCCTCTGTTTATCATTATGGACTTTATGTATACGCAACGGGAAAACTTCCTTCAACAAATTTATTCAATTTTGCCTTTAACAATTCATTCCTTTCATAAGCTCATTAAGTAGCCAAATTAATTCTCAGTTAATTTTGAACAAATACAATAGAAATGCTCATTCACAATTTCACACTTTGATAGTGTAGAGTTCAAAGCATATGAGTGAAGAAAATAATTTTTCCCTTGCTTTTCACTAATTACATTGTACGGGTATTTATAGTACATTGCAAATAACTGATTACCAGACTATCTATAGAATTCAAAATTCAAAATGTAGATAAATCAGCAAACAAATAGGTGATATTTTTTTTTTCTAACAAATTACAGTTGATATCTCAGAATCTTTTCAAATCCTTAACTACAATTTGTTAGGAATGTTGCTTGATTCTATCTCACTTGTACTTGTTCCAATACGCCCCCTCAACCGAAGGGATAGCTCCTGTGCATGAAGGTTGTCACGTAGTATAACAAAATGAACTGAAGCTAGTGGTTTTGTTAATAAATCTGCAATTTGATCTTTAGTAGATAAGAATGAAACTTTCAATTTGTTTTGTAAGACTTGATCACGAACAAAATGAAAGTCAATTTCGATGTGTTTGGTACGAGCGTGAAATACTAGATTTGAAGACAGATAATTTGCTCCAATATTGTTAAATCAAAGTGTAGGACATGTAGATAATGGCATTCGAATATCACATAAGATTGATTTAACCATTGAAGCTCTGCTGCTATGTTTGAGAGAGCCTTATACTTGAATTTAGTACTATTGCAAGCAACTGTGAGTTGTTGTTTGCAGCTCCATGAGATCAAGTTTTGCCCATGAAAAATACAATATGCTCCACACTTCTTCTACCATCGCTATCACCAACCCAATCCACATCATTGAAACCATGGAAAGAATGAGTTGAATTGTTTTTGAAGTGAAATCCATAATTAACTGTATGCTTCAAATAGCAGAGTATCCACCTTCCTACTTGCCAATGAGTGTCCTTTGGTTGATGCCTAAACTTACTAACATGATGCACAGCAAATGCAATATCTAGACGAGTGAATCCCAAATAGTGCAACGCCCCTAATGTGCTCCGATATAATTGAGGATTATCAAAGTCAATTTATTCAAATTTGGATAGATGAGAAGATGTTGACATTGGGGTTAGGACAGATTTGACGTGCTGCAATTTTACCTTTGTTAACAAATCTACAATATATTTTCTCTGAGTCAATAACAAGTATTTGTCATCTCGGAGTGCCCCTACGCCAAGAAAATAGGACGGATTTCCAAGATCATTGACGAGAAAGTCATGATCAAGCATTGAGATAAGATTATCTATTTCCTTCGTGTTGGAGCCTATAACGATAATATCATCAACGTGGATCAAGATAAACAGTTGGAGGTTATCCCAATGGAGTAAGTAGAGAGAACTGTTAGCCTTGGAACCGAGGAAACCATATTGTTGCAATTTTTCCACTAGGCGAGAGAACCAAGCCCGTGGTGCCTGACGAAGATTGCATAGACTCTTCTTCAACCGACACACGTGTAGGAAAATTAGGATGAATGTAACCTTGTGGTTGGTGCATGTAAACATTTTCCTGCAACAAACCATGTAAAAAGGCACTCTGGATGTCTATTTGGCGAATGCTCCAACCATGATGACTGCAATTGATAAAATTAGTTTGATTGTACCTAGTATAACAACTGGACAGAAGGTTTCATTGAAATCAATAAATTGTTGTTGATGGTAGCCTTTAGCAATGAGGCGCACTTTAAATCAATGAATCTATCCATCTACTTTCCTTTTAATTCTATAGAAGCATTTGTTTTCCACAAGGTTAAAGTTTGATGGTAGTGGAATCAAGTCCCTTGTGCTCTCACCATCTAGCATCTCTGGAAGCCTCTATGTAACATAAAGGCTCTATAGTTGTAGAGGTGGTCTCAACAAGTAAGCACCTGGGTAGAGGATATTTAATGATGCCAATAAATGGTTACTTAGGTTTGAGAGAGTGAGTTTGAGACCATGTTATTATGCAATGTAATTGAGATGATGGTAAAGAGGCATCGTTGGTAGGTTGCTCTTCAACAATAACTGATGGTTGAATGTCATGAGATGCTGGAACAGCGTGATTACCTGATGAAGTGTTTGAAGAGATAGCCGTGTGGTCATAATTTCCTTCAAATTGCAATGGCTATGAAGAACACATATCAGTACCCACAAGATTAGTTGGCACATTTGAGATGTGTGTTGTTAAAGATAAGTGCAAGGAAATTGAATTGGGCTTTGATACATGATTTTTATGTGTAGTAGACATATAGGGGAATGAGGACTCATTAAATATGACATTCCGCGAAACAAATATTTTTCTTGTGGATAAATATAACATTTGTATCCTTGATATGAGAGACTATAACCAATAAAAATACAAAATTTGGATCTAAAATTAATTTTATGTTTGTTATATGCTCGTAAATTTGGCCAACATGCACATCCAAACACGCGAAAGAAATTGTAATTTGGTTTTTTTCATTATATGCCACTTCATGAGGAGAATGGTTGTTCAAAATTTTTGTGGGTAAGCGATTAATAATATATGTTGCCATTAAGAAAACATCTTCGTAATATGGTTTTGGAAGATTGGAATGAGATAACAAACCTAAGCCCATTTCCACAATTTGACGATGACACCGTTCGACAGAACCCATTTGTTCATGTGTTTATGGGCATGCTAGTCGATGATGATTCCAGCAATTTTTAAAATAATTATTTAGGCATCAATATTCACCACCCCAATCAGTTTGAATAGCTTTAATTTGGGTTTCAAAGTGGCTTTCAACATATTTTTGAAATTGTAAGAAGATTTGTTCTGCATCAGATTTTTATTTTAGTGGAAACACCCAAATAAATTTAGTAAAATCATCTAGAAAACAAACATAATAACGAGAACCAGAACATGAAAAAACATAGCTAGGTCCACATACATCAGAATAAAATAGTTCAAGAGGTTTAGAGATGTGATGATTAGAAGCATAAGTAGGTAATTTGTGGCTTTTAGCCAACTCAGAGTCAGGACAAATAGACTATTGTTTATTTGATCCAACATAAAGTTTATTCGCAGCAATCACATGATGGACTGTTTTGTAGTAGGATACATGTCCAAGATGACAATGCCAATGCCAATCGGAAATGGAAACTCGAACACCAACAAAAACTAAGGAATGATTGATTGAAAAGGCTGAGAAAGACAATATAGACCATCTTTGAGATGATTTCTTTGCAGGATGCTCCCCGAGTAATCCTTGATCAGAAAAAAGAAGGGTGAAATTCGAAATAAACATTATTATCTTCAGCAAAATTTTGAACAAATAATAAATTCTTTTTTATTCTAGGGACAACTAGTATTTGGTTTAAGACAAAAGATTTTGAAGGGGTGAAAAAGGAAGAAGTGAGAGTATGTTTTATATTCAAACCCGTGCCATCACCAACTTGAATTTGATCATTCCCTACATACTCATTTCCATAGACATTGAGGTTGTTAAAGTTGTTGGTCAGGTGATGAGTAGCTTTAGTGTTAGCATGCCATTCTTGATCAATTGATTGTTGGGGTAGTTGGTTTGAAGCAAAATTAGCTTGAGGGTTTTGTCGAGGTAGTGGAGGAAGAAAATTGAGATCATACCGTTTGAAGCAGAGGGATGCAGTGTAGCTTGGGTTTTCACAAAGTTGGCAACACTAAGTGTTGTTAAAATTATTATTCGAATGGTATACAGGATTGAAATTACCTCTACATGATCCATGAATGGTGGGGCGTTGAACACGTCCCCTGCCTCGAGGATTGGAAAGATTTCCTTAACCTCGATTGCCATAAAAATTTTGTTGTCAAGTAGCAACATTAGCGAGGGCATTTAGAATTAACTGATTGTTGTGTTAGATACGAGCTTCACTAGTGAGTAACATGGAATACGCCTCTTCCAAAGTGATGTTGTCATTTTTTGGGAGATTGTGGCTACAAGTGTGTCATACTCCGAACCCAAACTAGCAAGTAAATAGGTTATGATAGCATCATACTTCATAGCTTGGCCAGCAATTGCCAAGTCATCTGTAAGCTTTTTAATACGCATGAAATAGTCATTTGCAGTTTGGTTGCCTTGTTGATCTGTGGCTAGTTGCGAGTGTACTTTTACTGCCTTAGCACGGGATTGGAAAGCAAATGCTGAGTTAAAAGTAGTCCAAATATCATGGTAGGAAGTATAGTGAGCCATCTGTGCTAAAACTTCATCTGAGAGTAATGAATTGAGACAATTAAGTCTGAGGTTATCCTGTATTTCCTAGGTTTCATATGAAGCGTTGGTTGATTTGATAGTATCGTCAATGTAGCCAAAGACTTTTTGTCCCAAAAGATAGGGAAGCACGATGGCCTTCCAAATTGGATAGTTGGTACGTGACAATTTGATGATTTTTATGGTAGCAGTGGGGTTGAAGAGAGCTCCAAACAGCACTTTTATTGTTACAATACATAGAGATTAGAGATAAAGAAGGAACAGCCATGTCTACAGGTAACTAGTGTAACCATACAATCCCAGTGGTGGTGGATTCCATGGCATGATACTTTATCTTAATAGAGAAACGAGAAATAACAATATGTTTCTTACTCTTCCAAGAGATAAGGAAATCATCCAAAAATATACAAAAGCCAGTAGTGGACTTTTGATTAGTGGGGTTACTGGCCGAATTAGTTTCAGAGAAGCATAGAGCACCAAATGGAAGGTTGAGGGAAGCAGAAGACTCTAAAAGCAAGTACTACAAAGATAGCACAAAATGAGATCAACAACTACCTAGTGAATTGTAGTAGGAGCCTAAACAAACTGACTAACAATGTGAATAGCATAAGCAACATCAAGACGTGTGATGGTGGGATAAACCAGACATTCAACAATGGTGTAATACAAAGTGGGATCAATCAAGGGTACATCGCCAAAGAGTGAATAATGAGCATTGGATTTAAAAGGAGTATTAGTACTTTTAGTATCAGTTAGACGAGCACACTCAATAACATCCATACTTTACATGGATTGATAGAGAAGATAACCTTTAGGAAAAAAGCAACTTAGATCCCATAGAAAATAAGATAATACACCTAAGTCATTCATTTTAAAACAAAGAGCCAATTCTAATTTCAAATCAAAAATTTCATTAACATCATTACCAGTAATAACTATATCATCAACATACAAAAGAAGTAAAATGCGACCAGCTGAAGTGTACTTAAAGGATAGTACGGACTCATGATGATTGGATGTCAAGCCAAGAGAGTTAACAACGGTGAAATTTTTTTCAAACCAGGCACGCGAAGCTTGTTTGAGGCTATAAAGTGCCTTTTTCATGCTTACAAACATATTTTGGAGTATGAGAAAGACCAGGAGGGTAAACCATATAAACCTTCTCTTAAAGATGTCCTTCAAAGAGGTATTTTTGGCATTCAATTGAAAGCAACTCCATTGATGAACGATGGAACTGTATTAAGTGTACGAACAGTGGTCATCTTGGCAAGATGAGCAAAAGTCTCCTCGTAATCTAGACCAAGCTACTGATTAAAACCCTTAGCAACCAATCTAGTGTTATAATGCTTAACTAAATTGTTAGATTTGGTTTTAATCTTATAAACCGAACGAGAACCAATAACATGTTTACCTGAAGGTAAAGCAACCAAGTCCTAAGTGTCTATTTTATGTAGAATGGAGAGTTTATCAGTCATAGTCTATTGCCAAAGAGGATCTAGATAGCTTCTTTATAGGAAGAAGTTCAGATAGCTCATAAATAGAGGTAAGAAAATAGCAAAAGGATTTCGAATAACAAGAATAAGCAAAATTAGGTGATTGAGTGGATTTATGAGTACATTGAGGATATCAAGGAGGGGGAGCAGGAGTTGGATCAACATTCTCAAGCGGTGCTTGAGAGGTCATAGAAGAATGCGAGATATCATGAGTCAGTGCATGTATATGTAGGACATGAAAAATCAACAGTACATGGGGTACGGGAAGATGGTCTATCAATATCATCGGAGCATGGATCTATACAAATGAGGTCAGTTTTAGTCAAGTTATGAGTATTATCAAAAATAGAAACGAATAGGATATGCTTAAGAAACACAACATGACGAAAAACATATAATTTTTTTTATTAATGGGATCAGAACAACGATAATCCTTTTGGCTCTGCTCATAACCTAAGAAAACACATATAGCAGAGCGAGATGTGAATTTACTGTGTTCTACGTCAAGACGAATAACAAAGCAAGTATAACCAAAGACTCTTAATGAGGAGTAATCAGGAAGATACCCAAACAACATTTCAAAGGGTGAGAAACCTGAAGTATGAGAAGATGGAATCTTATTAATTAGAAACAACAATGGGAATTGCTTACTCCCAAAATTCACTAGGGAATTTGGCAAACAAGAGAAGGAAAATGAGCAATTTTTACAATGTGTCTATATTTCCATTCAACAAAACCATTTTATTGTGGAGTGCTAGTGAACGAGATTTGATGAATGGTGCCATCAAGAGCAAGCAATTCAGATAAATCTTTAGAAGTATGTTCTCCACTCAAATCACATCGAAAGTATTTAATTACAACATAATGTTGTGCTCTAAAAGAACGATAAATAGAGAGAAAGTCAGGACGTCATTTCATAAGATAAAATTAACAATAACGACTATAATTATCAATGAAAGACACATTATATCTAGACCCTCATTTCGTAGCAATAGGAATAGGCCTCCATACAGAAAATGAAGATCAAATAGTATAATAGAACGATAAATACTTTGATGAAAAGATAAAGCAGAAAATTTTGCTAATTTACAACCACTTCAATAAAAAATATCATGAGTTTGTAAATCTCTCAATTGACCATTAAAAATTAAAAATTTCAAACAACTAACAGAAACATGTCCAATGCGAGAATACCACAAATAAAAACTAGAAAAAAAAGGAATTTAAAGAAAAAGATAACAAGTCAATACTAGATGATGCAATATGTGGTGGTTTAGATTGTCCAGAATATATAACTCTCCTTATCTACGGCCTATCTGACGTAGCGAAAATATTATAGGGAAGATGAACAATCACAAATTGAGAAAATTCTCAAGGAAGATTTTATTGAATTCCAGAACTACTGCCTCTAAGGGCTTACAACTGATTAAATAGTAGAAAAACCTAGGAAAATCCGAAAAATAAAATAAAATAAAATAAAAAGATATTTTTTCCCAAAAATGGAAAATATGAGATAATTACTAAGATGGAAAATACTTATCTTCGGGATCATCCTCCAACAAACGGAATCTAAATCCGAATTTCATGGAAAGAGATTTTGCAAAAATAAAAATTACCATGAATAGCAAAAATGATTAAACGAGGGCCTAAACGATGGATTTTGCCCGAAATTGGCCTTGCATCAGGGCCAAAGGCCCTGAGTTTTATTCCTTGGCTCGGCTCCAGTCAAATTAGACTAGTGATTTTCCAAAAACGAGCAAACCCAAAGTCATCATGAAATCATTTGCCCTTTTTGCCATGTGATGGTCCCATTTTGCCATGAACTCTAATCCCTTATGCACTTTATCATTCTCTCCAGGGTGGGAAAAATTCGCCCTCGAATTTGACGGGAAAGGAGCTTCATCATCATCACCAGAATTATCACCATGAAATGGCACCAAATGCTTGATATTGAACACGTCGGAGGTACGAATATGGCTGGGCAGCTTTAAACGGTAAGCATTTGGATTGATTTTCTCAATGACCTCCAATGGACCAATCTTCTTCACGGTAAGCTTGTTGTATTCATGAGCAGGAACACGATCCTTTGTTAACACAGCCCAAACAAAGTCACCTACCTCAAACTCAACATGTCGGCGCTTGAGATCCGCAGCATGCTTATACTCAGCGACAGCAGCCTGCAGCTGATCATGAGTCTGTGAGTGAACCTGGTACAGTTGTTGAATAAAGTCTTCGGCCTTACCATGCATTTTAACAGAAGTAGAAACTGGAACTAGATCAAGAGGACCACGAGGAACAAGGCCATACACCACCTGGAACGGACTAAAACCTGTACTTCGGTTAACAGCATGATTGTGAGCAAATTCTACTTGACACAACTTTTGATCCCAAGACTTAATGTGATCACCAACCAAACAACGTAGTAAACCACCTAAGGAATGGTTAACAACCTCTGTTTGACCATCTGTTTGAGGGTGATATGCACTGCTGAAGTCCAGCCATGTATTCACAGAGCGCCATAGGCTGCGCCAAAAGTGGCTGAGGAAACGAGTATCCCAATCGGACACAATAGATGTAGGCAGTCCATGAAGGCGATAAACTTCACGAAAATACAGTAAGGCTACATTGACAGCATCTGTAGTCTTCTTGCAGGGGATGAAATGTACCATTTTTGAAAATCGATCAACCACTACGAAGATTGAATCAAAATCACGCTGGGTCCTGGGAAGTCCCACAATGAAATCCATGCTCACATCTGTCCAAGGCTGGGTTGGGATAGCTAGGGGCATATACAAGCCCGCATTGGTCGCCTTGCCCTTGGCCAAGTGACAAACCCGACAACGCTCTACAAACTTGCTGACATCCTTGCGCAATGATGGCCAAAAGTAAGAAGCAGCAACAAGCTGCAATGTTCGGTCACGACCCACATGGCCCTCATTATGCAACTCTTGAATGATCTTCAACCTCAAGCTACCCTCTGGAACACACAACTGATTGCCATGAAAAAGAAAACCATCAACCCATGTAAACTCCGACTGCACACCCTCCTGCAACTTCTGGACAACATGGGAAAAGTATGGGTCAGTAGCATATAAGTCACACACCCTGTCAAAACCTGGAACCTCCACTCGCATTTCTGTAAGGAGCGTTTGGCGCCTACTCAACGCATCCGTAATTTTGTTAAGGGCACTTACCTTGTGCTTGATCACAAAAGTAAATTGATGTAGATAAGCAATCCAAGAGGCATGTCGAGCAGAAACCTTATCCTGAGTACCAAGGTGTTTAAGGGCATCATGATCCGCATACAAAATGAACTCCTTATGGAACAAATAGTGACGCCAATGTCGAACGGCCTGGACTATTGCATAGAACTCCACATCATAAGTACTATACCGAGATTTCGAGCCAGAAAGCTTCTCACTGAAATATGCAACAGGGCGGTTGTTCTGACTCAGCACACCGCCAATACCCACTTTCGAAGCATCACAATGCAGCTCAAATGGTTGGGTAAAGTCAGGCAGCACCAAAACTGGAGCAGTAGTCAACTTTTGCTTAATCAATTAGAAAGATGACTCTGCCTCGTGAGTCCACTGAAACCTACCATCCTTTATGCAATCTGTAATTGGTGCCATGATGCTACTGAAATGCGGTATGAACCTGCGATAGAAGGAAGCAAGGCCATGAAAATTCCGCACCTCAGTGACAGTTTTGGGCTGTGGCCATTGACTTATCGCCTCTACTTTAGATGTATCAACTGCTTACCCCAACTTCGACACCACATAACCCAGGAACACCACACTATCAGTGAGAAAGGAACACTTCTTCACTGCAGCATAGAATTTATCCCTGCGAAGAACTGAAAGAACTTCCCGAAGGTGCCGGACATGTTCATCATCATTAGCACTATAAATTAAAATATCATCAAAGTAGACCACAACAAATTTACCGATGAATGGGCGAAGAGCCTGATTCATAACCCGCATAAATGTACTGGGCGCATTTGAGAGGCCGAAGGGCATGACTAACCACTCGTACAATCCTTCCCTCGTCTTAAATGCGGTCTTCCACTCATCCCCTTGTCTGATCCGAATCTGATGGTTCCCACTCTTTAAATCAAGCTTGCTAAACACACAAGCACCGGTAAGCTGATCCAACAAGTCATCTAGGTGGGGAATAGGAAAGTGGTAACGCATCGTAATCTTATTGATTGCCCTACTATCCACGCACATGCGTCACGTGCCATCCTTCTTCGGTGTGAGAAGAGCAGGAACAGCACAAGGACTAAGACTCTCCCTGATGTGTCCTTTTGCCAGAAGCTCCTCAACTTGCCTGCGCAACTCTTCATGCTCAGTGGGGCTCATTCTGTAATGAGCTCGATTAGGTAGGGCAGCTCCAGGCACCAAGTCAATCTGATGCTGAATATCCCGCAGTGGTGGTAGTCCATCAGGAAGCTCTTCTGGGAAAACTTCATGAAACTCCTTTAGCAATGGCTGAACTGCGAGAGGGACTTCATGCTCACTGTCAACCGACTTTCCAATCAGTACATACACTACTCCAGACTCCTCCATCTCTATCTCGAACTTCTTTCTGGTCAGTAAATTGGCATTGTTCCCAACTGTCTGTACTGAACCCTTATCCGGTAGTAACACAATTTTCTTTCCCCCAAACAGAAAGCTGTACGTGTTGGTATATCCATCATGCAGTGAGTGCCAGTCAAACTGCCACGGCCTCCGTAGTAGTAAATGACATGCATCCATCTCTACTACATCACATAAGACCTGATCCTTGTAGGTAGGTCCGATGGAGAAGCTGATCCTAGCACGTTGAGACACTTCTACGTCATTGCCTCTTTTCAGCCAGGCTAATTTGTAAGGTTTGGGATGTTTCTCAGTCTACAAACCCAACTTCTTAACGACCTCTTCAGCCACCACATTCTTACAACTACCAGAATCAATAACAAATTTGCATACCTTCCCTCCAACAGTACATGTTGATTGAAAGATATTATTACGCAACCAATCACTGTTATTCTCCAAAGGAGTCAGGAAACTCCTCCTCACCACCAGTGCCTGACCTACGTCACCAACCACAAACTCTTCCTCTTCTATTGCTTCTTCTCCACCCTCACCGTCAAATACAGGCGGACCTTCATAATCGTCATTTCCCTCATCAACAAAGAGTCCCCTGCGCGGATTCTTTGGGCACTCAGACTGCCTGTGGCCTGTAACTCCACATCCAAAACAACGAATACCAGCCTCAGGACGTGTTGGTTGTTGGGCAGGATTTGTTCTAGGAGGACCAGATTGGACAGGATTACCAGGACGTGCCACCTGCTGTTGTGGGTTACTAGAAGAACTCCCTGCAATGAAAGGATTAGTAGTTTTTCTGGATTGTTGCTTCTCTATCTGTATTGCCCTCTGATGTGCTTCAGAAACTGTCACAGGATCAAACATATTGAGAGTATCCTGTATTTGGGGACGAAGACCACCCACGTACCGTGACACCAATTGCTCCTCCGTCTCCATCATCTCGTTCCTCGTAATCAACATATAAAAATCCGTGGTATATTCACTAACCATTTTCCCACCTTGATGCAGATTCTGCAGCTGTTGGTACATGGTCCGCACATAATTGTAAGGCAGAAATTGTTTCTTCAATTTGTCCCACGATGGAAGCTTAGGTTTCCCCAGCCTGGATCTTGTCACCTTAGTCTGTTGCCACCATGCCGCTGCTCGCCCACGAAGCCTTGTTGCAACGAGAGGCACATATTTATCGACGGAAACGTCTTTAAACTCCAAGACCTCCTCCACTGCAGTAACCCAATCCAAGAATTCCTCTGGACTCAACCCACCATGAAATTCTGGAATATCCACCTTAAATCCTGATTCCCAACGTCGGTTGTCCTCCTGACCACCCCTTCTCCGGTGAACTGACAGATCCAATGGTTGTTCAAGTGGTGCAAATCGATTCTCATCTTCGGAATTCCCAAGCTGTTGGCCTGTAGGCACAGGCTGCTGCGGCATAAGCGCAGCGATCTGCCGTGTCAACAATTTCACTTGTTGACATGGCTGTGCGACTTCATCACGTCTATGTACCTCCTCTACCGGGGCATCACGGGCTTCATGACGTCTCCTTGGCGGCATGGTGAAGGAACGATTTCAGCTCTGATACCAACTGACGTAGCGAAAATATTATAGGGAAGATGAACAATCACAAATTGAGAAAATTCTCAAGGGATATTTTATTGAATTCCAGAACTACTGCCTCTAAGGGCTTACAACTGATTAAATAGTAGAAAAACCTAGGAAAATTCGGAAAATAAAATAAAATAAAAAAAAGATATTTTTTCCCAAAAATGGAAAATATGAGATAATTACTAAGATAGAAAATACTTATCTTCGGGATTATCCTCCAACAAATGGAATCTAAATCCGAATTTCATGGAAAGAGATATTGCAAAAATAAAAATTACCATTAATAGCAAAAACGATTAAACGAGGGCCTAAACGATGGATTTTGCCCGAAATTGGCTTTATTCCTTGGCTTGGCTCCAATCAAATTAGACTAGTGATTTTCCAAAAACGAGCAAACCCAAAGTCATCATGAAATCATTTGCCCCTTTTACCATGTGATGGTCCCATTTTGCCATGAACTCTAATCCCTTATACACTTCATCACTATCCCAATAAGTTTATGAGATCGATGATCCTACATATGACAAGCAGTAAAAGAAAATTGAACTAAGTATCCAGAATCACATAATCGGCTAATAGTAATAAGATTTAAAGTAAGAGTTAGAGTACAATAGACGTCTAAAAGCAATAAATTATGTATGTTACTAGAGACAACACCAGTTAAGGGCAATGGAGTGCTATAAACAGTCATAACAGACATAGACGAATTAGAAGGGTGTAAGTCATTAAAAAAATTTGATTATATGACACGTGTTTGGAAGCATCTGAGTCAAAGATCCATGAGGAAGAAATACTCGAGGGCCTCGGGGGTGACAAACCTATGTGAGTAGAGGATGACATAGCATGTGATTATGTGGCTAAGAACTTCTAAAACTGTTCTGCTAATCCAAATACAGACGAGCTACCAGGTGGCATGGTGGCAGCTATACTAGCATTGGGACAATATTATTGTTGTTGTGATTGCTGCTTCTTTAATGGTTTAGGACACTGAGACTTCCAATATCCCTTTTGTTTACAAAAGTTACACTAATCGCTAGCAACTCTCCTAAAACTTTTGTTCTAATTTTGTGTAAACGGTTGATAGGGTACTGTAAATACCGAGTTGTTAGATAGAGGAAGAGATACTTATCTTGTAAGGGTTGTCAAACTTGTTTCTTCCGCCATAAGTTCACCAATCATTAAATCAACTGAAGAAAATTAAGTGTGATTCAAGATAGAACCTTTGAACCCTTCAAAATCATTGCGAAGTGCCATAAAAAATTGAATTAGTCGATGCTTCTCACTAAAAGTATTATATTCCTCACATGCTTTTAGTCCTGTTGATTCTATAAGAGCTATCTCGTCTCAAATCGAATTCATAACAGTGTATAACTCAAGAATACTCATATTCTTCTACTTTAAGGCCCGTGTATCAATTTCCAACTCATATCACTTTGCAAAGTTACTTAGTGTATAGCTACTGAAAGTGATCCCAAACTTCTTTTGCTGTTTTAAACTTCGCCAACTGTGTACCAATGGATTGCTCAGTAAAATTATGAATCCAAGTAAGTACTTTTTCATTATTTAACTCCAATGTATCTAAAATCATATAATTATCAACAGTTTTCTTAGATTTCATTGCGATTCCACTAACAAAACCCCACAATCTTTTTCCCTTTAGGGAATTCCACGTTACAGTACTCCAATAAGAATAATTTTTATCATGTAGTCTGACACTAATGAATTGAAGTGAATCATCCTTTTAGTCACCATCATAAAATCAACAATTAATCAACTACGAATAAAAGAAATCACCAAATTCTAAGAAAATCAATGACAACCAATGTACTGCCTCTAATTACCACTAGAATATATTGCACAATATATGTACAATCAAACTAATACCACCAAATGATCAGAAACTCACTAAGGACGAAGCAACCTTTTAGAGTTACCTTGAAATTCCTATCTACAAGCCTTCTCGCACTGAAAACACTCTCTGCGCGTGACCCCATGAGTCTCTATCATATACCATCAGTCATCGTCACGAGCTGAACCAGAAGGTTCTCCTTGATCTATAGAGCACTAATATTGTCTTCGTTTCCTAAAAAAATGTTTAATTTGCCCGAAAAACTAGAAAATAGCTTCAGTTACGAACAATTTTCTGGACAGAAATTTGTGCTATGTTTTTTTGCAGTTTTTATCAATTTTTCTTCACAGATTTCACTCAAATATAAGCTCTGATACCATGTACATAATATAAACTAATTTATGAATCTCGAACCGCCAAAAAAACTAGGTTTCAATTGAAAGAATTATGTTTATAAAAACACGAAAGCTAAAAGGAAACCTACCTAATACACACACACACACACACCATTTAAGCCTAGGGATACAAGAATGGAGATAGAAGAACAGAAATTTATGAAAATAGAAGAATTATATTGAAGAAGAATGAAAATTACAAAAGATTCTTGAAAATGAAAAACTTTGAGAGAACAAATTACAAAGAGAATAAAACTTCTTCTTGTTGAATTCGCTCTGCTTTGAACTGAACTCTTGAGGTCTTCTTATACTGAAGTCCGGACTTGAAATTTCTTTCAAAAGGGGGAAAGAATCTTGAAAAGCAAAGTGGATGGCAGCATAATGAAGAATCTTGAAAAGGAAAGTCATCTTTTGACAACTTTTCCAACTTTTGACTTCCTTTAATAAAGATAAAGTTTTCTTTATTAAAGTAGTGATTGATGTTGTCCACATAATTGATTGGAATCTTGACAAATCTTGCACCATTGAATTTGAACTTGACAAAGATTGAGGAGAATTTCTCTTGATCTATAGACCCTTGAATTTCTTAAATCGTCAAGAAAACTGGGTTCATGTAGTCATTTGTTTGCAGCATCATTTTGAGCAAGGAACTCTTCATAGTCATAACTTAAATCGATAAAGTCATCACCATTATCAGTTTCTTGCGAAAATTGACAATCTTGATCATCTGTATTTTGAGACTTAGATTTTGAAGATCCTTGTTTAGAAATTTGTTCGTAAATTTCTAATAATTCTTTTGGATCTTTACATTTTGATAACATTGAAATAATCCTTTGTTTTTCAGTCAAGAAATCAGCTTGACTTTCTTGTTCTTTCTTTGAGACTTTAGGAACACCTAAATTCCTTTGTTCTTGAATCCATGACTGAACCGCTTTGGGGCAACAATTTGTTTCTTTGAATTTTGACCATCATTTGATCTTGAATCTTCTCGTGATTTTTTGACAAGCAAACTCATCTTTGAGATTTTGATATTGAAAGAAATCCCAGCAAAAGATCCAGGATACTTTCATATTGAATGCGAACTGAAACAAAATATTTTCTTGAATCTTCAGAAAAGGTTTTGCTTCATTTTTGAAGTATTCATATCCTTGAAGAGTGAGACTAGGTAAAATTTGCTCTTCTAGTCCATGATACACAACCATGTTTGAAACCGTTTTGGAAAATGAGGATGACAGTTTTGATTGAAAAGAATGAATTAAGAATGAGTCATAGGTCTAAAAAGGAAGACTCTATACCAAGCATTCTGGTAATTAAAATAATTGAAATTTTCTTGAGTTAAAATTGAAGAGAGCTTGAGTCTCTTTTCTTCCCAAGGGCTTTGTCCCCAGTCTTTGTAAGACAAAACTCTGGTAATACTAATTTTTGATTTGTCTTTTGGTTCAGGAGTGTGAGAAGTTATAGCTGATCCTATTTTGAGAAGGATAGTCTCATAATATTCTCAGGTTTTTTGAACATTTGAGGGCATGAACCAGAAGTTTGTTGGAAAAATGCTTGAAAGACATTCATCCAAACCTTTGTATCTATTGAGCTAAGAAGTTTCCATGTCTAAGACATTTTCGAAAATATTCTTGGTAAAATATTTGAAGGTATTTGGAGGGTTAATTTGAGGGAGTTTTCCAGTACTTTGAATAGCTTTTTTGAAATTTGAAGGAGTTGAAGATTCTGCTTTTTGTTTGAGTTTTTGGTTTGGTTTTTTGACAATGTTTGAAAGGGTGTTTGAAGAAGATGAAGCTTCTTTATGATCTTTTGAGAGATCATTAATTGAAAAGAAAGGAGTAGAATTCTTCTTCTTTCTTCCAGTTTTTGTTTGAAAAGGATTTTGATCCTCTTCTTCAACTTGCTTCGCCCAACTCATATTCACTCTTTTTGTGAATGAACTCTCTTGTGAGGAAGTCTGCCAAGAAGTTTGATTTTCATTGAATATATAGAATTTTGAAATCAAAACAGGGCAAAATAGCCTGCCATCTTGCAAAGATTTGTTTTGAAATAAGATTTTTTACGTCTTTTTGTAAAACATCTTTTGAGGCTTTGCAATCTGTTTTCAAAATAAATTTTTTATTGATAAGATCGTCTTGAAATTTTGAAATACAAAAAACTATTGAAAGTATTTCTTTTTTTTATTGTAGAATAATTCTTTTGAGTACCAGTCCAAACTCCACTATGGAATCTGACTAACTGTTGTTGAGATGACTCTAGTGGGATTTGCTTTAACACACCACCGAATCCTATATTTGAGGCATTTGTCTCGACAATAATTGAAGCTGTGGGGTCAAGAATTGAAAGACAGGGAATATTTTTGACTAGCTTTTTGATTTTTTGGACCGCATGCGTACACTCATGATTCCATGGGTCAGGGTTATTTTGTACTCTTTTGAATAATGGGGCACAGACTTGATGTATATCTTTGACAAAATCAGCCATATAATTGACACGACCTAAAAAGTGTTGCAAACTTGTTTTATCAATAATTTCATCTGAGAATTTATCAATGAAATCAAGACTTCTTTGAATTGGTGTTATTGAAGAGTTTTGAATAATGTGACCAAGAAAAGGAATTTTTGTTTGAAATAAAACAATCTTTTTAGCAGAAACTACTAAACCATTTTTCTTGATAACATGAATGAAAGTATGAATATGCTTGAAATGTTGTTCTAAATTTTCTGAAAAAATAATAACATCATCAATATAAACAATAATGAAATTTGAAA
The DNA here is from genome assembly GCF_002742605.1 of Olea europaea var. sylvestris. Taxonomy (NCBI): domain Eukaryota; kingdom Viridiplantae; phylum Streptophyta; class Magnoliopsida; order Lamiales; family Oleaceae; genus Olea; species Olea europaea. Next base: position 237,626 of record NW_019262870.1, on the reverse strand, counting down.
AAGAATTGAAAATATCATTCATAATTTTTTGAAATTCAGAAGGAGCATTTTTTAGATTGAATGGCATAACATTCCATTCATATTGACCAAAAGGAACATTGAATGCAGTTTTGTATCTATTCTCTTCTTTGTTAACTACAATAGTCATATTGCAGTACCATTTTTGAAGTTGAATTCGGTTAATAACATTAACCTTTTCTTCTTCAGATTGAGGAATTCTTGAAGTAGATGAAAAATCAGATGAAGATGATTTTGAATGATGAGATGGTTTTGAAGATGATTTTGAGGAAATTTTGGATTTTCCTTTTGATTTTGAATAAAATTCGTTGGTTAAATCTTTTGCTTTTAAGTAAACTACTTCCATTCAAACTTCTTGAACTTGATCTTCAAGTTTAGAGATTTGAGATTTCATATCTTTAATTTCTCCTTGAAGTTCCGGAATTGAAGGTTTAGAACCTTTTGAAAGTTCCTTTTGAGCACGTTTGAGAATATTAGTAAGATTGATATCATCAAAACTTTCTTTTGATGAAGAAGGTAAAAGAGATGAAAATTTCTTTTTGAGTTTGGGATTATCAATCCTATCAATGATATCTTGAATGATTTCTTCCTCTTTTGATAAAATATTTATAGTTTTACAACTACAAATTTCTTTATCATTATTGGAAGAAGAATTGGAATCAGAATTTTGAGTAGATTCATAATTAGAATCTTCCTGATCGATAAAAACTTGTTCTAATTCAGAGTTAAACTCATTATCAGAACTAGATTGAATAAGATTAAGAAGTTGATTCTTAATATCATCATCAATTTGAAGAGTAGAAATCTTCTTCTTAAGAGGACATCTATTGGAAAAATGACCAGTTTTATTGCATTTCTAACAAGTGATGTTAGAAGTGCTTTTTGAAAATTCTCTTTTTGGAAAAGATTTTCTCTTTGAAAATGTCTTTTTATTTGAAATTTCTTTTGGAAATTGTCTGAAATGTTTTCTTTTTGAAAATTTTTTGTTTTGAAAAGTTTTTTTCGATTTTGAAGAAGGAGGAAGGATTTTTTCAAAACCATATTGTTCACAAAAAGATCCCAGTTCATTACGACTCTAAGATTTTTCTGATTTCAATTTAGCTTTGAGTTTTAAATCATTACATAAGCTTAAAGCTTCTTTATTGATAAAATTGATAATTTCTCCATAAGTAAGCATTTGAAGATCATCAAATTCTTTCAATATTGAGTTTTTTACTTCTTCAGCAAAGAGTTTTGGAAGACCAGAAATGAATTTTTCTTTCTAAAAAGATTGTTGACAATCTTCTCGAATCATGATGCAAAATAAAAACATATCTTTGTACCATCGAAAATCTTGTAATTTTGGACATCTTAAATTCATGAGAATATCATTTTGAAGTTGCATAAGATTTTCTAGAGTTCCAATAAAATGTTTGATAATAGTTAATCCAAGAACAGAAAAACTATCATTGATTTCTTCGTCATTTTCATTAAGAATAATACTGTTATTTTCATCACGTTTAACAGAGGAAAAGATAATTTCTTTCTCAGTTTTTGAGATGTAATTTTCCCACCATTGTCCAAGTTGTCCCGTGAATCCAAGAACAATATTATTAGTAGCTTGAATTCTTGAAATTCCTTTTGCAAGAAAAGTCTTGTAACAAATAGTCATTTGTCCCATTAGATTGATAATTTGGAATTCAGCAAGTCCGTCGATATTCCATTCGACACCGGAATTACCATCATAAGATTTTTGAGGAAGAGTTTTATCTTCGAAAAGTTGATCTGGAAAAGAAGGACGAGGATAAAACTTTGGAATATTTTGATAATCAGATTTTCTGAGTTCATTGATAGAATCAAATTTTTCTTCAATAAATTGAGATTCAATTTCATCAATTGTATCGATATTTTTGGAAACATGAAAATTTTTTAATTGAGAAACAATTTCAGAAGGAACTTCACTTTCTGTTTGAAGAGTTGGAGATTTTTCGAAAGTAAGAATTAATTCATCATTTTTTGAAAGTAAGATTTTCTTTCCATGAACAATATGATTTTGAAAAAATCATTCCTCCTTCTTCAAAATCGAAAAAAACTTTTCAAAACAAAAAAATTTCAAAAAGAAAACATTTCAGACAATTTCCAAAAGAAATTTCAAATAAAAAGACATTTTCAAAAAGAAAATCTTTTCCAAAAAGAGAATTTTCAAAAAATACTTCTAACATCGCTTGTTGGAAATGCAATAAAACTGGTCATTTTTCCAATAGATGTCCTCTTAAGAAGAAGATTTCTACTCTTCAAATTGATGAAGATACTAAGAATCAACTTCTTAATCTTATTCAATCTAGTTCTGATAATGAGTCTAACTCTGAATTAGAACAAGTTTTTATCAATCAGGAAGATTCTGATGATGAATCTACTCAAAATTTTGATTCCAGTTCTTCTTCCAATAATGATAAAGAAATTTGTGGTTGTAAAACTATAAATGTTTTATCAAAAGAGGAAGAAATCGTTCAAGATATCATTGACAAGATTGATAATCCTAAACTCAAAAAGAAATTTTGATCTCTTTTACCTTCTTCATCAAAAGAAAGTTTTGATGATATCAATCTTACTAATATTCTCAAACGTGCTCAAAAGGAACTTTCAAAAGGTTCTAAACCTTCAATTCCAGAAATTCAAGGAGAAATTAAAGATATGAAATCTCAAATCTCTAAACTTGAAGATCAAGTTCAAGAAGTTCGAATGGAAGTAGTTTGCTTAAAAGCAAAAGATTTACCCAACGAATTTTATTCAAAATCAAAAGGAAAATCCAAAATTTCCTCAAAATCATCTTCAAAACCATCTCATCATTCGAAATTATCTTCATCTGATTTTTCATCTACTTCAAGAATTCCTCAATCTGAAGAAGAAAAGGTTAATGTTATTAACTGAATTCAATTTCAAAAATGGTACTGCAATATGACTATTGTAGTTAACAAAGAATTCAAATTCACTACTCGCGTACTTATTGATTCAGGAGCCAATCAAAATTGTATCAAAGAAGGCCTTATTCCTACAAAATATTTTGAGAAAACTACTGAGCGTCTTTATGGTGCTAGTGGTAAAATATTGAATATCAATTACAAAATTTCAAAAGCTCATGTTTGCAATTTAAATATTTGTTTCAAAAATGTCTTTTACTTAGTAATAGATTTTAACCAAGATGTTATTCTTGGTACTCCTTTTATTGTTCAAATTTATCCTTTTAAAGCAGATTATAAATGATTAACTACAAAAAATTTTGGTCAAAAATATTCTTTGAATTTTCAAACCCTCCTTCTTATAAAGATGTTAATTCTTTAAAAGAAGCTGCAATTTCAAAGATTATTCATAATATTAATCTCAAAAGAAATCATATTCAATTTCTCAAAGAAGAAATCTCTTTTCAGAAAACTGAGAAAAGACTACAAGAATTTTCTATCAAAAATCAAATAACTGATTTACAAAAGAAAATTGAACAAGAAATTTGTTCAATAATTCCAAATGCCTTCTGGGATAGAAAGAAACATGTCGTTTCTCTTCCTTACAATTCTGATTTTCATGAATCAAACATTCTTACAAAATCTCGTCCTTTTCCAATGAAAAAAGAATTACTTGATTTTTGCATCAAGGAAATCAATGATTTACTTGAGAAAGGTTTAGTCTGTCCTAGTAAATCTCAATGGAGCTGTTCAGCTTTCTATGTCAATAATTCTGCAGAAATTGAACGAGGAGTTCCTCATCTTGTCATCAACTACAAACCACTCAACTCTGCTCTTCAATGGATTCGATATCCAATTCCTAAAAAGAAAGATCTTTTGAATCGTCTTTCTAAAGCTATCATCTTTTCAAAATTTGATACGAAATCAGGATTCTGGCAGATTCAAATTAAAGAAAAAGATAGATACAAGACTGCATTCAATGTTCCTTTTGGTCAATAAGAATGGAATGTTATGCCATTCGGCCTCAAAAATGCTCCTTCTGAATTTTAAAAAATTATGAATGATATTTTTAATTCTTTTTCAAATTTCATTATTTTTTATATTGATGATGTTCTATTTTTTCAGAAAATTTAGAACAATATTTCAAGCATATTCATACTTTCATTCATTTTATCAAGAAAAATGGTTTAGTAGTTTCTGCTAAAAAGATTATTTTATTTCAAACAAAAATTCGTTTTCTTGGTCACATTATTCAAAACTCTTCAATAACACCAATTCAAAGAAGTCTTGATTTCACTGATAAATTCTCAGATGAAATTATTGATAAAACAAGTTTGCAACGCTTTTTAGGTTGTGTCAATTATGTGGCTGACTTTGTCAAAGATATACGTCAAGTCTGTGCCTCATTATTCAAAAGATTACAAAATAACCCTGACCCATAGAATCATGAGTGTACGCATGCGGTCCAAAAAATTAAAAAGCTAGTCAAAAATATTCCCTGTCTTTCAATTCTTGACCCCACAGCTTCAATTATTGTCGAGACAGATGCCTCAAATATAGGATTCGGTGGTGTGTTAAAGCAAATCCCACTAGAGTCATCTCAAGAACAGTTAGTCAGATTCCATAGTGGAGTTTACTGGTCCTCAAAAGAATTAATCTACAATAAAAAAAGAAATACTTTCAATAGTTCTTTGTATTTCAAAATTTCAAGACGATCTTAGCAATAAAAAAATTATTTTGAAAACAGATTGCAAAGCCTCAAAAGATGTTTTACAAAAAGACGTAAAAAATCTTGTTTCAAAACAAATCTTTGTAAGATGGCAGCTATTTGGTCCTATTTTGATTTCGAAATTCTATATTTTCAAGGAAAATCTAACTTCTTGGCAGACTTCCTCACAAGAGAGTTCATTCACAAAAAGAGTGAATATGAGTTGGGCGAAGCAAGTTAAAGAAGAAGATCAAAATCCTTTTCAAACAAAAACTGGAAGAAAGAAGAAGAATTCTACTCATTTCTTTTCAATTAATGATCTCTCAAAAGATCATATAGAAGCTTCATCTTCTTCAAACACCCTTTCAACCATTGTCAAAAAGCCAGACCAAAAACTCAAACAAAAAGCAGAATCTTCAACTCCTTCAAATTTCAAAAAAGCCGTTTAAAGTACTGGAAAACTCCCTCAAATTAACCCTCCAAATACCTTCAAATATTTTACCAAGAATATTTTCGAAAATATCTTAGACATGGAAACTTCTTGGCTCAATATATACAAAGGTTTGGATGAATGTCTTTCAAGCATTTTTCCAACAAACTTCTGGTTCATGCCCTCAAACGTTCAAAAAACCCGAGAATATTATGAGACTATCCTTCTCAAAACAGGATGAGCTATAATTTCTCACACTTCTGAACCAAAAGACAAATCAAAAATCATGTTTTCAAAAATTAGTATTACCAGAGTTTTGTCTTACGAAGACTGGGGGACAAAACCCTTGGGAAGAAAAGAGACTCAAGATCTCTTCAACAGATTTTTCAACTCAAGAAAATTTCAATTATTTTTATTACCAGAATGCTTGGTCTAGAGTCTTCCTTTTTAGACCTATGACTCATTCTTAGTTCATTCTTTTCAATCAAAACTGTCATCCTCATTTTCCAAAATGGTTTCAAACATGGTTTGTGTATCATGGACTTGAAGAGCAAATTTTACCCAGTCTCACTCTTCAAGGATATGAATACTTCAAAAATGAAGCAAAACCTTTTCTGAAGATTCAAGAAAATATTTTGTTTCAGTTTGCATTCAATATGAAAGTATTCTGGATCTTTTGCTGGGATTTCTTTCAATATCAAAATCTCAAAGATGAGTTTGCTTGTAAAAAAATCACGAGAAGATTCAAGATCAAATGGTGGTTAAAATTCAAAGAAACAAATTGTTGCCCCAAAGCGGTTCAATCATGGATTCAAGAACAAAGGAATTTAGGTGTTCCTAAATTCTCAAAGAAAGAACAAGAAAGTCAAGCTGATTTCTTAACTGAAAAACAAATGATTATTTTAATGTTATCAAAATGTAAAGATCCAAAAGAATTATTAGAAATTTACGAACAAATTTCTAAACAAGGATCTTCAAAATCTAAGTCTCAAAATACAGATGATCAAGATTCTCAATTTTCGCAAGAAACTGATAATGGTGATGACTTAATCGATTTAAGTTATGACTATGAAGAGTTCCTTGCTCAAAATGATGCTGCAAACAAATGACTACATAGACCCAGTTTTCTTGACGATTTAAGAAATTCAAGGGTCTATAGATCAAGAGAAATTCTACTCAATCTTTGTCAAGTTCAAATTCAATGGTGCAAGATTTGTCAAGATTCCAATCAATTATGTGGACAACATCAATCACTACTTTAATAAAGAAAACTTTATCTTTATTAAAGGAAGTCAAAAGTTGGAAAAGTTGTCAAAAGATGACTTCCCTTTTCAAGATTCTTCATTATGCTGCCATCCACTTTGCTTTTCAAGATTCTTTCTCCCTTTTGAAAGAAATTTCAAGTCCGGACTTCAGTATAAGAAGACCTCAAGAGTTCAGTTCAAAGCAGAGCGAATTCAGTAAGATGAAGTTTTATTCTCTTTGTAATTTGTTCTCTCAAAGTTTTTCATTTTCAAGAATCTTTTGTAATTTTCATTCTTCTTCAATATAATTATTCTATTTTCATAAATTTCTGTTCTTCTATCTCCATTCTTGTGTGTGTGTGTGTGTGTGTGTGTATATTACACCGTATTTCTTCAATTATCATAGATTTAGCTATACTTTTTTTGTTTTTATGTTTGGTAGGGCATTTATTAGCGAAATGTCTAGGATCTCCACAAATATAACGTTTATAGTCATTTTGGGTTTTTTGCTTTCTAATGTATCTATTATAATTGGGTAATTTATTTTTATAGTATGTCCTACTTGGTCTAATATTGTAATTCTTTTTATCTTGACAATGTCCTTTATATTTATGTTTTTTTTAAATCATTTTTATACAATTTTCTTTTTCTTCTAAATTCATAGGTTGTGGTATATATAAATTTGAGCAAAAAGAATAATTTAATTTCTTTATTTACTTTCTAACTACTTCTTCTATACAATACTTTTTTAGTTTCTCAGTTATAAATTTTATAGTAGCATTAATAGTCACTTCTCTTGTTGGTCTTGGTTTTACATCTTTTCTAATCTTATTATCCCATGATGGTGGTATCTTTCTATCTAATCTTTCAAATACAGCTATATCTAATGCTTAACTTGCTGCACTTGCTAATCTTTCAAAATCTAATAAAAATGGTTGTCTATGTAGCAAGTGCGTCGGGTTTAGCATTAGATGTACCTATACTTGAAAGATTGTAAAATTTCGACTATTATCTTCTTTTGCCATTCTTAACCTAATTTCTTCTGGCTTTCAACTTTTAGCTGTTTCATATATATCTAATGTTGTCTTTCTAAAATAAGTTTCTAAGCCCTTGTTTGAGCCCCATTTTTATTTATTTATCAAAATTCATTCTTCAACAGTGATTTGACCTCACTTTAAGCACACATTATTCAATAAAATATTATTACACGCAATTCTAAAACTTTTCTTTATTTTTAAACCACACATTTCTTATCAACATACTGTTCAAAAATGCATTTTTTGGATAAGAATGGGGCTCAAACAAGTGCTAAATAAACCCAAATTTCTTCTCTAGTCATTTGTTTAGGTACACTATTACATGCTCGGATTATAGAAATTTTCCATTTAGTTATAGTGCTAGTTCGGTCCTGAGGTTTCCAATGATTTAGTTCTAAAATTTGTCCTTTATTGCTTACTAATGGTAAACTACATCCTTCTTCTGACCGTCTTTCTCCTAGGCTTTTATATCTTTTATTTTCCCATTTACATTCTCTAGTAGGTGGAAAAGGGTACTTTCCTCCTATACTGTATTGGATTAATCTATTTGTACCCGAGGGTTTACACGCCCGGTTACCCGCCCCTCACATTGGGGACGGGGCCCACGCACAATAAATGCGTGGGACCCGTCCCCTCGTGAGGGGTGTGTAACCGGGCATGTAAACGCCCGGGTACATATAGCAAATCCCTATTGTATTCTGTATTCATGGGATCTTTTCTTTCTCTAAATTCTTGGTCAGTTTCTAATTTAGTTCTTTTTCTAGTTTTATCCATCTTGATTTCTATATTTGTTTGATTTTTTTTCTACTAATATTCCAATTTCCATTTCTCCAACTTTTCCAATATTCCTATAATATTCCATATCTATGTATCCAAATTTTTTGCATCATCTTCGCTTTAATCTACTTCACTATCTTCTTCTAAAGCATTAATCTCATCATCACTTTCATAGTATTTTATTTCAAGGTATCCATACTCTCCTTTATCTTCTTCTTCATTATGTTTTGTCGCTTGATAATTATAATTTTCAAATCTAATACTTAGGGAGTTCCATTACTATTTTTGTGTATGATGTTGTCTTCTGACACTAATATCGCCCTTTCTAGAAAATTTCAATCTAATCTTGCTTTTGTTTCTGAAGAGAATTTCTTTGCTTAGATAGCTTTTATACCTTTTTGTCCTACAAACGTAATTATTTGATTTTTTTTTCTAATTTATAATTCTTCATACTATTTTCGCTCAGTCTTCCAACGAATCCCGTGCAAATTAATAAATTGTCCTAATCCCTATGCATTTGATAACCTTTACTTTTATTCCTATTTTAATTTCTTTTCAAAAACTTTTCATTCTAACTAAATAATTTGGTGTAAAGTATACTAATCCGGTCTTATTATTTGTATCTAATTATATTCTTTATAATACTCCTTGTTCCATATCTGTGAATCTGCTATCATATAAACATACTAAACCTCCGTTTGGTAGCAATTTTTCACTCCAAAAAAATGATTTTTTGACCGTTATTTCACTATTTCAACTGTCATTTTTGGCTTTTTTACTCACAAGTGGGACCCATTTTATTTCTAACGGTCAAAAAACCAATTCTCATAATGACTATCGAACAGACCCTAATACTTTAGCTCTCAAATTTTATTTATGAAGTCCTTTTACTCCTATTGTTAATTCTAGATGAGTCTGTTGAAAATTTTTATTAACAATTTCTTTATAAGATCATTTTTCTATTAAATCTATATCTTTCACCATAATGTTGATATATTAGAGATTTATTGAACATATTTCCCTTTTTATATATGTTTACAGCTTTTATTAGTTTTAATTTATTTTGTCTAAACATCTATATCTGTTCTTCTATATTTACTATCGATTCTAATTTTGTTTCAGATTCCATTTTTCTACTTTATATCCTTAATAAAGGATTACCGACTAATCTACTGCTATTAGCTATAATTTGTTTTCTTTTGTCCATTATGTATAAATCCACTTAGTTTTCTTAAATCTACTAGGTTCTTTATCCTTACCTAAATTTAATTTTTCTAGTTTATATATTTATTATATTATCTAAATCTTGTCTAATATCTATTGACTTTTCTTTTTCTAATGCTTTAACTCTACTTTCCAATTTTTCTAAGTTGTTATTAATCTCTATTTCTCCTATATTATTAATTTTTTAATATTTCAGTATTTTGGTTTTTAATCTATTCTAGATTACTTTCTAAAGTCTTTATATTTATATTTTCTAATGAAGTTTCTATATTTTTATTTGAATTGTTCCTTCCTAAGTTTTTCCTAGATTTATTTACCATACTATTTAGCAGTTTATTTGCAGAATGTAAAAGATGTTTAAAATTTTTATCAAAGTTACAAATTAAAGAAGCTAGATCTAAACTATCTTTTCTTTTAAAATTTTCTAGAATTTCTAAATTTAAGCAATCTATTCTTATCATACACTAATTATTTTAGACTAAGAATTTGCTCTAATACCAATCGTGAGGTTGGCTAAAAATCGGTGAGGGGTTTCTAAAAGGAAACCTTTTCTTTTAAGAAGAGAGTTTTTTATATTTCTATTATTATATTCTCTTAATTTTTAAGTCTTTTCATATAATCTTCTATTAAGAATCATTGACACTGATATATAGAGATACTACAAAAAATAATCGACTTCATGACGAAAAATGTTGCCGCACAATTGAGTTTTTGTTGTAAAAGTAATTTAGCGATGATAATACATTTATTGCGGGTATTGTCGTTCTATATGAGTCATAGAATGTGTTCTGCGATGACTTTTGACCTTTCATTGTATTAACAAAATGGCTAAACTATTTTGTATGATACAAAAAATACGAAATGGCAGCACAATATTTGTAACCACAATATCGTCGCAATGTATATATGTCACGAAGAGTTTAAAGGGTGACGAGTTAATTTGTCACAATGAATATTCTAATAAAGTTTTCATGAGAAATATGTTTGTTGTGAATGTGAAATCACCAATTGTATTTTGCTATGACTTTCAACCATTCATCATATTAACAAAATCGTAACACTAGAGCTCAATGATTTGCTTCTTGATGTGTAAAGATGAGTCATCTTTATTTCTATCTAGAGCAAATGATATATGACTTTCTATAACAACTAAGGGTAGGAGTGGGTTGGGTTGGGTTGGTCGGTTTTTTACCCAACCCAACCATTGGGTCAGTTTGGGTTGAGTTGGTCGATTTGGGTTCGACCCACTTAAAAATGGATCCAGTTTATTTGTTAAATTTTGATAATTTTTTAGAGTTGGAATTTACTTGAAAACCTCCGTTTTTTAAACACATACAAGGAATTCTTTCTAAAAATGATATATAAATAAGCTCAAAATTTATGAAGATTTTTTTTTTTTTTTTTTTTTTTACAAATTTTTGGAATTCATTCATTTCGTCATCATGTATTTAATTTTTACTTTATCGTCAAATAACATTGCATTTGTACATAGTGTTCATATGAATTAGTCTATGTGAAGAAAATAGGCATTTATCAATCATATGTCATTCTCTTATTTTTACTATTGTGTCTATTTAAATTATTTTTCTATTTTAGATATTAATTTTTTAATTCATCGGGTTGGGTTGGGTTTTAATTCATAACCCAAGTCCCAACCCAACCTCAAATTTAATTTTTCAATCCAACCACACCCAATTGAACTTAAAAAATCGACCCAAACCAATCGGTTTGGTTTTGGTTGGCCGGGTTGCGCGGTTTGGGTTGGGTTATGCCCATCCCTAATAACAACTAATTTACAAATTTCTCTATTTTCTAAATGAATATTAATAAATTCTTTAAATCATTCTACTAAACAACAAAGCAAGGTAGATACTGTATAATTATTTAATGACATAAAATATTAGATATTTAAAACAATATGTTTGTAATGGCCTTAGAGTACTTCACCGTTTAGCAACTTAATTTTTTCAGTATTATTATTATTATTATTATTATTATTATTATTATTATTATTATTATAACCCTCTCTTAACTTTTTTCTTGACCTTTTAAAAAAGGTTTAAGACTATAATCAAAAAAATTTTCATCATGTTTAAACAAACTCTGATAATTAGGATACAAAATAGCCAATTTAGCTCAGATGATTTTTTTTTTATCTTGTTAATCATAAAATCCAAAATAAAGAGGTTAAGAGCGTTATTTATTTTATAAAGATAAAAAATATAATATACCACTTCCGAATATATTAATTGCTTACTTAGTGTTTCCCCTTTTAGATCTTGCCCAAAAATAAATAAAATAAATGAAAATTATAAACAAAAGAAAGTACGAAATGGACTTACTTTAATTCTGAGAATAGACTTTTAGTACAAGTGTTATAGTATGCTTTTTTTTCCCCTCTGCGTGTGTTCAATTGTAGGAGGTGGTATTTAAATATGCTGGCACATCACTGTACAATTTTACAGGTGTGTGACTTATAATTAAAGTAATCAATACTGTGCAACTTTTACAAGTGTGATTTATAATTAAAGAATAATGTACAACTTTATAACCATATGAAATTTCTTCTGAAAGCTCTTTGTGCTCCTCCTTTTTTGAATGTCTTTATTGATAATTGTCATTTAAGTACTATTCATCTACCTTTTGCTTTTCCTTTATGTCTTTTCTTCCTTTTCAATTATTGCATCTATCTGTCCATCATCTCTATGCAAGCTTTTTTTAGATCTGCATTCATTTTATTGTCTTTACCATCTGATATGTATTCTTTTGTATCTGATTGCGTTTCTGTGAATTCATAATTTGTTTCTTAAAAAATCATCAGATATAACTTCTTCTTTTTTTTTTTATCATCAGATATATTTTTTTTTTTTTTTTTTTTTTTTTTATCAATATTTGGTATTGAAATTTTTTCTGTTTTAACTCTTATAGCAAGATGATCTTGGCAGAACATAATTCCATTATTCCATTGTGAAGTTTGAAATCATTATTTTGAACTTCAATTATTGTTGCAGTTTTTGAGATCCATCTTTCAATCTGTCTAATTTTTATTTTAGTATTTGTCTTTGAAGAGGGTCCAAATCTTTTGGCTCCTTCATATATTAGAATATGATGATAGGCTAGGATTTGAATACCATTTTTCTCAAGAGGTGGTATGGAAATGAATTGAATCGTCAAAGGATGGTCTTTTAACTGATCAAGAATCTGTTTAAATTTTGGCAAAAAATCTGAAATATCTGTTTAAAACATATATAATATCTATCATACCAAACTGTAAGATCAAATAAAAAGGTCTTCTTCTTCAAATATTGTACAATCAAAGAAAATTGTAGGATAATTGTATTTAAGAAAAGCTAAATGTTTGGATGAATTGTATTTGGGACCATGTTTAAGAAAATATCGATTTTAGTTGTGATAGTAGCTTAAAATTTGAGGAAAATCGATTATTTCCTATACAACTAACTTCTTTATAGAATTTCGAACAATATTGGCACAATAACCAATTTTTTATTCTAATTTGTATAGTCTTTTCTTGCCTTGTAGCTATAGATTTTTTTTTTTTTAATTCAATAAGCCTTTCTAGTTTATCAAAATAATTTTTACTTGTAGAAGCAATGTTTTTAGAAATGGGTCTTTCAAAAGTATCTCTAGACCTATGTCTTTTTAAACTATCTTGTCGCTGAAAAATCTCATTTTGATATTTATTATTAGTTTGTAGAGATGAAGAGACTTCATCTTTAAGGATCTGTAGTCTTTTTTCTAATGAATGTTTTCAAAGATTCAAATTTCTAACAACTTTGGTCATAGTTTCACAATTATCACAAATTTGTATTGATGAAGATGATTGTTGAAGAGTGGACAACACTCCCTTCCTGGAAGTTTTTCTAAATTATTTCTTCTGAATCAAAGATTAGATTCTTGTAGAACCACTCTTAGAGTGACATTTCCAAAATTCACCATCCTCTGATCCATCTATATTATGAAAATAACGGGTTAGAAAATTAATAACTTGCCTACTTAGATTATTTGCCAAAATATTATTTTTCTCATCTATGTGCTCTATATTGATTTTATAACTATTCATAACTCATATAATTTTAACCATCTTTTATGTCTTATTTTATCAAAATTTATCTTTCTAATGAACTTTATCATTGCTCCACAATATGTTCTAATTGTAAATTCAGCATTTAATAATAATTTAATGCTTTTTATACTATGTATGATGACCATTATTTTATAATCTAGACTAGTAAAGTATTTTCATTTTATCTTATATTTTTCTCTAGCGTATCCACAATTTTTTTCTTCCTTTTAATCACTATATTTATTTGGTTTGGAATATAAAATTTCTCCCCATCCTAGTTCACATCCATTTGTTTTTATTATTTTATATTCACTATTTAATGATAATTCTGATGGTGTTAAAATTTTAAATTCTTCTTTTACCTTTCTAACTAGTTCTATATTTGATTGATTAAAATATTTTTGTCTTTTACTAGACAATTTACTATATAATGGTCTTACTTTCTTACCTATAGCATAATTTAATATTCCTGAAAAAGCTTGTAATTTCTTAGTTTTTTCAATTTTGTTTGAAAACTGTAAAATTGTTTGTACTATGTGTGGTTGTAGTTGAATTTTCATTTCTCCTAAAATTATTTCTAAAAATTCAATTTTTTATTTTTTTATTTTCATTTTCATTTTACTTATAATTAAACCATTTTCCATAAACTTATTTAAGAATATTTCTAAATGCTTCATTTATTCTTTATAGTTTTTACTATGTACAAATATATCACCTATATATACACAAATAAATGGAAATAAATTAAATATACTATCCTTCTTTCTTTGAAAAATAGACGGTGCATTCTTTAATCCAAAATTCATGATTAATCATTCAAAATGTTCTAATGGTGTAGTAAAAGTTGTCCAAAGAATAGAGTCTTTTGACATTTTTATTTGTCAAAATCTAGATTTACAATCAAAATTTGAAAATACTTTACTATCATGTATTTTATTTATTAACATGTCTTTATTTGGCATTTTATATCCATCTTCTATAGTATTATCATTTAGTCTTTTATAATTTATAATCATTCTTGATTTTCCTTTTTTAATTTCACTATGATTTCTAACCATAAAAGTTGTTCATCTATGTTGATTACTAGATGATTTTATTACTTTTAAATCTAATAATTCTTAATTAATCTATGTATTAAATCTTCTATGTCTCGATTTGTATGTTTAATTTCTTTTGTTCTAATTTTTTTTATTTTTAATTTATGATTTCTAACCTTGTTTCTATTTTATTTTTGTCCCAATGTTTTATAGGGTTGTATCCTATTATTTGGATTTTTCTACTAATTCTAAAATTCTATCTATACTATCTATCTATCTGAGTTGTCGTCTTATTAAAAACTATTAATTCTTTGGTTCTTGGTGATTTTTAAGGTTACTAATGATAAATGCATTAAAAATTTTAGATTTTCAATTTTTTCTATATTTTCACACACACACATTAACGATATCTTGTTGGCATACTTGAAAATAACGGTTAGAAGCACAAACAGCGACACCCTCCAAATAGAAAGATGGAGGTACATCAATCAAATGCAATTTGAAACTCAAATCAAAAGGTCAATCAAGTGACAAATATATGAGAGTTTGGATGATGGAGAAACATGCAAAGATGGGAAATTTAGATGTCGGATTTTATCTAGGATAAACAAAATTGTGACATAGAAAATATAGACTCAAAACACCAAAGTTTTATCACCTTCAAATGAGGAACAACCTGAGTATTTATGGTCGAAGGCTAGTGGACAAGCCCTCTCGGATGTGTGTTGTTGGTGTTGGAAAGGAGTCTATCTGCATTCAATAACAAGGAAAAAAAATTCTCGTTGAAACTAGTTCTCCTAATTGTAATATATTTTCTTAACTTTTAGAACTCTTCTAGGGTTTGAAATGTGGTCTATAAATACAAGGCTCATTTGTATGTTTTATATAAGCATTATTACCGTATCTATAATTTCTCTTCATATTGTCAGTTAATATACATCGTTCATCTGGGATTGACTCTCTTTGTCCTTCTTTAATTTTAATCTTATTCCTCGTTATGATCTTTATTACTTCACATTGTCATTAAATCTCATTCTTTACAATCCAATTTTGGATCAAGAAGGGGTATCTGAGCTTCCGCGTCCAACAAGTGGTATCAGAGCTTGGTTTTTCTTTTGTGGATTGGTTGAGATTTTTCAGAAATAGCTACCATGAAGTATGACATTCTGCTGTTAGATCGCAATACAAGATTTTCTCTGTAGCAAGTAAAGATGAGGGCTATTTTGGCGTAGTTGAATTGGACGATGCTTTGCTTGGTTTTGAGAATATGCCAGCTGATTGGACAAAGGAGGAGAAACAACGGAGGGATAGGAAGACTCTATCGCAGATCCACCTTCACTTATCAGACAATATTCTGCAGGAAGTCTTGAAGGAGAAAACAGTGGCTGCTTTGTGGTTGAAATTGGAGCAGTTATGCATGACTAAAAGTCTCACGAGCAAACTAGCTCTAAAGCAGAAGCTATATTTTCATCGTATGGCAGAAGGAGGGTCACTGGAGGACCATATTGCCATGTTCAAGGAAATAGTTGCAGATCTGGAGACATTGAAGGTTAAGTACGATGAAAAGATCTGGCTTGATCCTGTTGTGTTTGCCGCCTGACTCTTATGCGTCGTTTCGAGACACCATTTTATATAGTCGGGATACTTTGACTATAGATTTCGTTTATGATACTTTGCACTCAAAGGAGAAGTTGAAGCATTTATTGGAGTTACATCGAGAGATGATGAAGCTCTTGTATCTCATGGTGGTCGACGGAAGGGTAGATCGAAGAATAACAGTAATTTGTTTTGCGTTTACTGCAAACGTAAGGGACATATTCAGAAGGATTGCAATAAGTTGTAGGGTAAAGGTGATTTAGCTGTAAATCGTGGAGTGTAACCTTTGACTTCAGATGAAACAAATGTAGTTGCAGAATTTTTAAACAACGGAGATGTGATGTTAACCGTGTTATCTTACGTGGAATCTAGGTATGACGAGGAGTGGATTTTATTCGACATGTTCGTATCATGTGTTCCAATCAAAAATTTTCAGACATATGAGGCTGTTTAGCAAGGTGGTGTTGTAATAGGAATCAACCAGTCTTGCCGTGTTGCTGGGATCGATCAAGTCAGATTTAGGCTGCGAGATGGGACAGTCAGAACAATTGATCGAGTTCGACATGTTCCAAACCTATAAAGGAATCTCATCTCGCTTAGAACTCTGGATACAAAATGGTATAAATTATTTGGTGGAGGTGGAGTCTTGAAAGTCTGAAAGGGTGTCTGGGTTGTACTAGAAGGATGGAGAATGTCTCAATTGTACATCTTGCAGGGGAGCACCTTACCAGTTAAGAGACATATGGACAAGTTTAGTATCATGGTGAATAATCAGTTTGGTATTGTAACTCTTGTGATGGGCTCTGAGTCGGTTCAGAACATTGCTCGAGGGAGCATTGGTGATTTCGCTTTGACACCATTTTTAGTGATTGCACTGTGTTCAGTTGCTAGGATTGGATCAATTGAGTGTAGAAACCATGGTGTCAGTGATGTCTGTAATGCTTTTGGGGATGTTAAAGGCGTCAGTTTTAGCAAGGGGCCTTCTATTCAGGCATTTTGCATGGTCTTAGCTACAGAGTGTGCTTCGACCCTGTTTGGTAAACATTAATTCTTTGGTGGAATTTTGGGAACCTAAGAATAGGGTTCATGTGTCACTTGTGAACGTTGTGTAGAGGATAATGGTTTATATAGAGAGTTTTGTTTACTGCATTGAGGAGATTTCCCATTTCATTTTGATGCAAATGAGTTTATTTCTCAGGTGGAGAAGTTTTGTGGAGCTCCGTTCGTTGCACCAGAATTTGAGTCATGACTCAAATAGGAGTCTTGAATCGCGTGTTGTTGGTGTTGGAAAGGAGTCTAATGCATTCAACAATAAGGAAACAAAATCCTGTTGAAACTGAATCTCCTAATTGTAATATATTCTCTCGTCTTTTTGGACTCTTTTAAAGTTTGAAACGTGGCCTATAAATACAGGGCTCATCTGTCAGTTTTGTTTAAGCATTATTGCTGTGTCTGTAATTTCTCTTCATATTGTTAGTTAATATACATCGTTCATCTGCGATTAACTTTCTTTGTTCCTCTTTACTTTTAATCTTGTTCATTGTTGTGATCTTCATTACTTCACATCAACATTAAATCTCACTTTTTAAAATCCGGTTTGGGATCAACAAATGGTATCGAAGCTTCCACGCCCAACATTAGGAACCAGAATTTATTCAGTCAAAAACAAGACTTATTTTGATATATTGTCTTATTTAAGAAGGGTGATCTTGAGAAAGTATCAAAACAAGAAGGGTAATCTTGAGAAAGTATCAAAACCGTTTTTGCGATCAATCTTTCACCAATCGTTTAGTAGCAACTCAAATGGCTACTTTAAGCTTTACTTTTGTAATTTCAATTTCCACACACATACACACACACACATATATATATTGTTATAAAATGAGAGGAAAAGAGAATAGAAAAAACTCAATAAACCTTTTGTGTGTATTATTGAAAATCAAAGCCCTATATTTATAGGTAAGAATCAGGGATACAATGGTAATAATTTCTAGAGTTACATGGATACAAATGTCATTTACCAATAAACTTTAATGGACTTTTCATTTACAACACTCCCCCTTGAATGACATATTACAAAATATCTACCTCGTTAAAACCTTGTTGGATAAAAATTCAATGGGGAAAAAATCAAACGAAGGAAAAAGAGTACAGTTATTTTGGAGTATTAAAATTAAATGCTGCCTCATTAAAACCTTGCTAGGAAAACCCAATGGGACAAAACCTAAGCGAAGGAAAAAGAGTACAGCTACTCCCCTGATGTTGATCACTGAAAATCTTTGAGTCGACGCATTCCAATCTCATGAACTAATTTCTTGAATGTAGATGTTGGCAGCGCTTTTGTTAATAGATCAACCACATTATCACTTGAGCGAATTTGTTGAATATCAATGTCACCATTCTTCTGAAATTCATGTGTATGAAAGAATTTTGGAGAAATATGATTCGTCCTGTCGCCTTTGATATAGCCTCCCTTGAGTTGTGCGATACAAGCTGCATTATCTTCAAACAAAATTATTGGACTATCTTTTGTTGAAGTCAATCCACATGATGATTGGATATGATGGGTCATATTCCTCAACCATACACATTCTTGCCCTGCTTCATGGATTGCAATAATCTCAGAATGATTTGAAGATGTTGCTGTCAAGGATTGCTTCACAGATCTCCACGATATAGCTGTTCCTCCACGTGTAAACACATATCCTGTTTGTGATTTAGCTTTATGTGGATCGGAGAGATAACCTTCATCTGCATATCCCACTAAAGCAGATCCTAACGTTTGAGAATAAAACAGTCCCATATCAATAGTACCTTTTAGGTAACGAAAAATATGTTTAACATCATTCTAATGCCTTTGAGTTGGTGTAGAGCTATATCTTGTAAGGAGATTTACAGAAAAAGCTATGTCAGGTCGAGTGCAATTTGCAAGATAAGTTAATGCTCCAATTGCACTAAGGTATGGTACTTCAGGACCAAGAATTTTTTCTCCAGCTTCAAGTGGACGAAATAGATCTTTTTTCACATCAAGTGATCGAACAACCATAGGTGATGGCAATGGATGTGTATTATCCATATAAAAGCGTTTCAAGACTTTTTCTGTATAAGTAGATTGATGAACAAATAATCCCTCTAGAGAATGTTCAATTTGTAATCCAAGACAAAATTTGATTTTCCCCAAATCTTTCATCTCAAATTCATTTCTCAAATAATCTGCAGTTTTGTTGAGCTCTTCAGGAGTTTCAATTAAATTTAAATCATCAACATAAACTACCACAATTGCAAATCCAATAATTGTTTTCTTTATGAAAACACATGGGTAGATATCGTCATTTTTATAACCCTCTTTCAACAAATATTCGCTAAGGCGATTATACCACATGCGTCCGGATTGTTTCAATCCATATAATGATTTTTGCAATTTAATTGAGAACATAGTTCTCGGACATGTATCATTTATTCCTGGCACCTTAAATCCTTCACGGACTTTCATATATATGTCATTGTCAAGTGAACCATATAGGTAGGCAGTTACTACATCCATAAGGCGCATATCGAGCCCTTGTGACACGGTCAAACTAATTAAGAACCTAAAAGTGATGGTATCCATTACGGAAGAATATGTTTCCTCATAATCAATTCCCGGTCTTTGGGAGAAACCTTAAGCCACTAGTCGGGCTTTGTATATTGTAATTTCATTATTCTCATTTCTCTTTCGTACAAAAACTCATTTGTATCCAAAAGGGATTACATTTTCAGGTGTTCGAACTACTAGTCCAAACACTTTTCGTTTCTCCAAAGAATTCAATTCTGCTTGTATGGCTTCTTTTCATTTTGGTCAATCATTTCTATTTCGACAGTCATTAACAGACTGTGGTTTAGGATCCTCATTTTGCATAATATCAAAAGCCATGTTAAAGGAGAAAATATTGTCTATAATAATATTATTCCGTTCCCATAATTTATGAGATATCATATAATTTATTGAGATCTCATTATTTTCGGACACCTCTGGTTCTTCAGGAATCGTACATTCAATATTTGATTGATCAATCTTTTCTAATGTGATTTCTTCTGAAGTTTTTGGTTGGTTTTTCTCCTGTACTCTTCTTTTTCGAGGTACAGAGTCTTTTGAACCAACTGGTCGACAATGCTTCTGGCGTATTTGAGATTCATTTGCCACGACAGATTGTCCTGTAGGGACATTAATTTTTGCTGAAATATTTTCTGCTGGAATATATGACTTTGTCACTTTTCTCGTGTCAACAAATACATCAGGTAGTTAAATTACAACTCTTTGCAAATGAATGATTTTTTAAACCTCTTGTTCACATTGATTGCTGCGGGGATCAAAGTGAGATAGAGTTGTCTCATTCCAAGAAATTCTATCTTATTTTTCAGGATGTAGTTTTTCTCCTTCCAAAGTTGGGAAAGTCATTTCATCAAAATGATAATATGCAAAACATGCAGTAAATAAGTCATCCGTTAAAGGTTTAAGATATATAATAATAGATGGTGAATCAAAACCCACATAAATCCCCCAAGTCTTCGTTGGGGACCCATTTTAGTACGTTGTGGGGGTGAAATAGGAACTTGGACAGTACAACCAAAAACCTGTAGGTGAGAAATATCAGGTTCATGACCAAATGCAAGTTGCAAAGGTGAATATTGATGATAGGCAGTTGGTCCTATACGAACCAATGATGCAGCATGTAATATGGCATGACCCCAAACAGAAGTTGGGAGTTTTGTTTTCATAAGTAATGGTCTAGCAATAAGTTGTAGAAGTTTAATAAACGATTCCGCTAAACCATTTTGTGTATGAACATGTGCAACTGAATGTTCAATCTCAATCCTAATTGACATACAATAATCATAAAATGTTTGTGATCTAAATTCACCAGCATTGTCAATACAAATAGTCTTGATTGAGTAATCGAGAAATTGTGCTCGTAATTTTATGATTTGAGCAAGTAGTCTAGAAAATGCTACATTCCTAGTTGAAAGTAGGCAAACATGTGACCATCTTGTAGAAGAATCAATTAATACCATAAAGTAACGAAATGATCCACATGGTGGGTGTATTGACCTACCTATATCTCCCTGTATTCTTTTCAAGAAAGTTGGAGATTCAATATTGACCTTTGTAGTTGAAGGTCTAATGACTAACTTGCCTTGCGAATAAGCTACACATGGATAATCATTAGATAAAAGAATCTTCTAGTTCTTTAAAGGATGTCCATGTGAGTTGTTTATTATTCGACGCATCATTATGGCTTCTGGATGTCCAAGTCGATCATGCCAAAGTATAAAATTTTTTGAATCAACAAACTTCTGGTTCGTAACATTATTTGATTCGACCATTTTTATAAATGTAAAATACATGCCAGACGGGAGTGCGTGAAAATTTTTTTTTATCTGCTTCTTGCCAGATACAAAAAAAGTGATGCAAATATATTCAACATTATTTTTTTTGCATCGTTTCAATGTGATATTCATTGCAGCGAATATCTTTAAAACTAAGCAAATTTCTTCTAGATTTGCTAGAATAAAGTGCGTCATCAATATATAATTTTGTATTATTTGGTAAAATAATAAAAGCTCTTCCGGAGCCTTCAACGGTATTCGACGCACCCGATATCGTGTTAACATTATTTTCGACTAATATTAAGTCCAAAAAGTATTTTTTTGTCTTGAAAAATAGTATGTGTAGTTGCACTATCAATTAAGCAGTCATCTTGACTATCCACCATGAATCTATAAATATAACAAAATAAACAATTTTTTTTTTAAAAAAAACTTGAATTTAGATTTAAAGAAGTAAACATTACTTAATATCATGAAATAAACGGTGTATAATAGAGTTTATTTTTTATTTTTTATTTTTGTGCAGAAAAGTAAAAACATATTTCAGACTAAATTTTTAAAACGAAAGAAATACTAGTAAATTAATCTATATCTTCTATCACACCACCCCAACCAAATGGTCAATATTTCCATTTGGATCAGTAAATAAATCGGAGATATCCAAATGAGTCACATCAATTGGACCATCATAATCACCAAAATTAGTCTCCGATTTTTCTTTTCCCTTGATTGATCTCTGGTAGATATCCACAAGATGTTTTGAGGTACGACACGTACGTGCCTAATGCCCTTTCATTCCACATCTGAAGCAACTTTCTTCATGCTCCTTTTTAGATTTGTCACTCTCGTTTGCTTTGTGCATTTTGAATTTATTGCCTTGTTGATAACTTTGTTGATTATTTCTTCCATGATTTATTCCACGTACATGTCTGTGTCCGTGTCCACGTCTTGATATTGTATTTGCTTCAGACAATGTAGTACCATTTGCTTCAGGCAATAGTACAAAATCAGTTGGACGTAATCTATGATTTTTCATCAACAATTCATTATTTTGTTCAGCAACTAGTAGGCATGATATAAGTTCTGAGTACTTTTTGAAGCCACGCTCACGATATTGCTACTGCAGGAGCACATTCGAGGCATGAAAGGTGGAGAAAGTTTTTTCCAGCATATCTTCATCGGTGATTTTTTCTCCACACAAAGTCAACTTTGAACATATTCTGAACAATTCAGAATTGTACTCACTAATCGTTTTAAAATCTTGCAAACGAAGGTGCATCCACTCATAACGGGCTTTGGGGAGGACTATAGTCCTCTGATGATCAAATCTTTTAGTTAAATTTTTTCAAAGAACTTATGGATCTTTCTTAGTGAGATATTCAATTTTTAATCCATCGTGAAGATGGTGACGGAGGAAAATGAGTGCTTTCGCACGATCCTGCAGGGATTGTTTCCTTTTTTTATTGTCTCTCCCAGACCCTTTGAGACGAGATGGATATCAGCATCCAATATCCATGACAGATAATTTTTACCAGATATGTCAAGTGCAGCAAACTCAAGTTTCATAATGTTTGCCATTTGTTTAACTACACAATAAAAAAATACAATTAGTTTCGAAGAATATGATTAATCATCACATGTTAATCAAATAGTCAATATCAACATGACTTTAAGTTACGTGTTTTCCTCTAGGGATAAACATTAATTTGAAATAATATGTTCTTCGAAACATTTGCTACTTCTGGAGCACATTATATTTTGCTATTATTTCTTCAAGTGCAATATGTCAATATTCTTCTAGAATATTGAGAGTTATGATTTATGCTCTTCAGGAGCAAATAATATTCTTATAATGTTGTGCTACTTCTGGAGCAACAACGAATAGATCTATGATTAATATTCTTTTGGAATATTAATTATAATATTGTGTTACTTCAGGAGCAACAACAATTAAAAATAAATTTAATGTAATGTTTCATAACTAAACATAAAAAATGATAATACATCCAATTGCTCACCATTAATTAATATACAAGCACATGTAAAATATTATTTTGAATGAATAACGTGAGTCGAGTGAAACACAAAAAAAAATAGAGATCTGGAATTGAAGCTTGCTTACAAAGAACATTGACGAATTAAACCAAAAAAAAATTATAAGCATGTGTAGAATGTAAAGGGCTAATCTAAATATAAGGAGGGTATAGAAACATGAATTAATGCATATCAATTGATTTAACATAAATATATCTCCATAAAAATGCACGTGGATTGATGTAAAGAAAAAAATATTAATTAATTCAAAGAGAGGTACAAAGAAAACATAATGATCGAGAAAGATGAGATAACGTATTGCAGATTCAACATATGTATATGTAAAATTCACGTATTATCAAATTAATTTTGATATACGTGATAGATGATTATGAAAAAAAATTACTACCTTCTAAGAGTTTCGTACTGATAACGTATTATAAAATGAGAGGAAAAGAGAATAGAGAAAACTCAATAAACCTTTTGTGTGTATTATTGAAAATCAAAATCCTATATTTATAGGTAAGAATCAGAGATACAATGGTAATAATTTCTAGGGCTACAGAAGTACAAATGTCATTCACCAATAAACTCCAATGGACTTTCCATTTACAACATATATATATATATTCTGAACTTTTCTTACTTATCAAGGAAAAGTAACATTTTGTTCACAGACATAAAAAAGTTAATTATAAGTTTATTTTAATCATCTAACTTTTACCACCTACTGATATGGAATTTAAAAATTCTTATTTTGATCTAAATTTAGAGGTGTCAGTTTAGCTTGTTAGCTCGAGCAGCAAAAACCCCAACTCTAACCGGCTCAAGGCTCTGACCGAGCCCCATTTTGGGATGTCAGTCCAAGCTCAAGTCGTCGAGCCACACGAGCAAGCTCATGTCACGGGCCATTTTTGCCTCGTGACGAGCAGACCTTTGAAAATAAAAAAAAATGTAGAAAAATGATAATAGGATGTGTGTTGTTGTTGAAAGGCTAAAAAATGTTCGAACCATTTTTACTCGAGCCAAGTTCAAGCCTCAATTTTCGACACGCAAGCCAGTTTGGCTCAACTCGTTGATATCTCTATCTAAATTTGCATTATAGAAAATGATCATTTTCATAAACAATAATAAGTGGTACAAAAAAATAAATTTGAATTTAGCCACTTTTCAAATACTATAAATTCTATATAAAAAGACCAGACCTAGAAACATGATGCAGTAATTATGTAAAAATTATGGGTTCAAAACTTAAATTATGGACTAAAAAATTATTTGGACTATTTTGTAAATGTCAAAAATTAAGGACAAAGTGGGTGCACCCTTGTAAAAGACGAACTCAAATCCTAAATTGACAAGATTTTAGAGAAATCATCAAGAAATAAGTAGTTTCAAAGAATAAATCGTGCACTAAGTAAAATTGAGGTTTAATATTCTTCTAGTTTGAGTTCATAAAAAAATTATTTAAATAACGAATATTTTAAAAACTAGTTTGTATCTGTAATACTAAATGGAGCTTTCATTGTACCAGAATTAAAGACACGTTTACAGTAGATCCACGTCCAACTGGGTCCCATTTTCTCCTTTAATGTCAATGTTTGTTAACCTTAATGGCATGTTCTCGCTGTTGGAGGTAGAACAGGAATAAACCACCAGTTGATGGAAAATCGCCTTGAGATTTATGGAGCAATATGAAATATACAATATCACAATCACAGAAATTAGATTTAAAGTCAAGAACAAGAAGAGAAACTGACAGAGGCACGATATTTCATTAATAGCAACAAGAAAGAGTACAAATAGCTAAGTAATAATGCTTTTTTTTTTTACTTTATTTTTTTGGCTTAACAAATCTAGAAAAAGAGTCTAGTATTTATAGAGAACAATTCAATTCCTACAAGTAGAATTGTACAATAAAATGCCAAAATTTTTTTTATTTTGATCTCCTCAAGTCCAACATAAATTTCAATTTCCAATAGGACTTCCAAATAGAATTATAACTTGATTTTGACAGTTAAACTTGAATAGGATTACACAATAGCATTTCAATTAGAATTCATCTTGATGTGCACTTCAATTAGAACTCTATAATTATTTCAACAAGAAATTAGGGTCATACCCAAATTCTAACAATCTCAACCTTGACACGAATTTCATTGCAACGAACAGAGCTCCAAAATTTCTCCACTTCTAAAAATAAGTTCTATTACAGCGAAATAAACTGAAATCTTTGACCAAAATCAAACATCTCCATCAAACCAAAAATACTCTTCCTCCACCCTAGTATCCACAAGCAATACTCGTACCAAAATCTCGGGTTTCCAAAATTCTAACAAGGATTTGAAATTTACCAAACAGGGTCAAAGCACACCCTATAGCAAAATCTACACCAAATGCTTTAATTGAAGGCCCCATGCTAGTCTCGACACCTTCAAACACACCGAACGCATAAACACCAACATTTGAAATATGATACCTATTCACAATGAGCCTTCTATTAGCAATTGAACACAGTGGAACCGCAGAAATTGATGGCAAAGCGAAATTATCCATATCATCAAAACTCTCCCGAATAGTGTTCATCAACGACTCAGAGCCAAACCCAAAAGGTACTGTACCAAACTGTATGTCTACCATGATATCAAACCTTCCAGATGTTTCTTAACTGATTCTGCGTGACCTTACAAGATGTGCAATTGAGATTTCTTCTGTCCCTCCAGTACAATTTGGACACCCCTTCGGACTTTCAAGACTCTACCTTCTCCAAATAAAGTATACCCTTTCGCATCCAGGGTGCTTAGCAAGATGATTTTTTTTTCTAGTATGGAACATGTTGAACCTGGCCAAGATGTCTAATTGTCCCATCCTTCAACCTCAATCTAACCCTTCCAATTCCAACTACCCTACAAGGTATTTTTTTTTTAAATGACAACTACACCTTGCATTACCATCTCATATGCTTCAAATAAGTCCTGATTGGAACACATATGGAACAAACAAGCTAAATCCAGAATCCACTCATCGTCAGGTTTAGATTCTATATCAGATACGGTCAACACCACATCCTTGCCATCCAAATAGTCCTCGGCAATATTAGTCTCGTCCAAATGATCTGATTGCTTCCCACAATTTGGTCATGCAAAGTTACTCCAATTTCAACCATAATGCAGTAGCTGTCTTCTCCTTCAAAACGCCTTGAAGAATATTATTAGAAAGATGAAGATGTTTTGGCGAAAGAGCCCTTCGATCCTTCCATTGCTTCTCCTCTATTGTCCAAGTTGTGGGCATCTTGTCAAATCCCAACAACACATCGTCCAAATCTATCTACCCCAATAGAGCTTTTATAGTTACTTGCCATAATGAAAATCTTGCACTGCTCCAAAAGCAAAATATCATACTTCATGGATGCCATCAATAATAGAAACCTCAAACAAAATTCCCAACCAATAATGCTAATACCACTTGGTGAAGGCGGAACAACAACAAACTGTTAATTGATGGAGAACCGCCATAAGATTTATGAAGCAATATGAAGTATATAAGATCATAAATCACAAAAACAAGATTAAAAGTAAAGAACAAGAAGAGAAACTGACATAGGCACTATATTTTATTAATAACAACCAGAGAGAGTACAAAGAACTGAGCAATAATACTTTTTTTGGGCTTCACAGACCTAGAAAAAGAGTCTTGCTTTTATAGGGAATAATCCAATCCCTACAAGTAGAGTTGTACATGAAATAAAATGCCAAAAACTTCCTTATTTTGATCTCTTCTAGTCTAACATAAATTTCAACTCCCAATAGGGCTTACAAATAGAATTTTAACTAGAACTTGACAATTAAACATGAATAGGATTCCACAATAGCATTCCAATTAGAATTTCTCTTGATGTGCACTTCAATTAAAACTCTACAATTATTTCAAAAAGGAATTCAGAACACATCCAAATTCTAACACTTGCCATTACTGGGCTAGGACTAAATGGTATTTAAGCAAGCACCCTCAATATTAAGAACTTTCTTTTTAAATAGCTTTATAAACAAAATTTTCAAGTAATTTTTTGTTGCAACTATTTAAAATCTTGTTTATATATTTAATTTATCAACATAGATTCTATAATAAATAAATAAAAACTGAATCAAGAAATTAATTATTGTGATGTTGTATAGCCACCGCCAAGATCTGATATTTAAAATCTTGGTTGTGATTCGTTCCGTAATCCCAAGCCGACGAGCCACATGGGTTGGCTCAGGCTTGACCTGGCACCCTAAAATAAGGCTCGGCTCAAGCCTCGGCACGGGCTTTTTCTAGCCCAAACCATAGGCAGTTCGAGTCGACGAGTCCGATTGCCACCCCTACATGTACCTTAGTTTGTAACAAAAAATTAAAATAGTAGGGTAATAATATTAAACAAATAATAAGTAAAACACAGTATTTTGATGATTATGATGATGATCATTATGATAATTAAAAAAAGAAAAAAAATGAGAAACTTGTTAGACTACTCGCGAAACTTTCCCACATATATTCATGTGAAAATGACACCTATCCATATGTTTTAAGATCCAACCTAAAAAATAAGATGCAAAATTTGTTTATTTAAAAATCAGATAATAATTTAATAATAATAATAATAATAATAATATTGTTATTATAAAGTTAAATTAATTTATATACCAACCTCCATCCACCCCACTCCCATTAACCCTAAATTTCTATTCTCTGTACTTCTTATTCTCTCTCTCTCTCTCTCTCTCTCTC
>NW_019262870.1:181563-209313 GCF_002742605.1 Olea europaea var. sylvestris | reverse complement strand
TTTTTTTTCTCTCTCTCTCTCTCTCTCTCTCTCTCTCTCTCTCTCTCTCTCTCCCCATCAGCACCATACGTCGCTTGTCGTTTGAGAGTTGGTACAGCGATGCTGTGAGCCCCATTGTACCGATCCACAATATCAATTCTTCTGGAGATATTGAAGAGGCATTGCATTGCAGAGTGACCATCATCAATAGCGGCATCACTCGACCCAACTTTTTGAAGATTGATGTGGTGGTGGTGGTGGTTGTGTGATGGGTTGATGTGGGTGGAGGTGACTGAGACTGTAGTTGTATGAAGGAGCCGATCGATTATGGTCTAGTTTGATTTTGGTGGAGACTCTTGGTGGTTTGTTTGTTGATTTGGAGAAGTGATGGTAAAAATATGGTGGTGGGCGGTGTTGCAATATGTTGACCTGGACAATAGAAGATAGGACACACGAACGGTGATTTTGAGGTTTTTTATGTGGTTTGAAAATGGAAGTGGTAGTGGTGCGACAACTGTGATGTTGATGGTAGTGATAGTGTTGGTGGGGACAGTAGCGACGACAATGGTGTGGTGGTGATGGTCGCGATTGCGGTGGTGGTATGGTATGTAAGTGTTTGTGACCAACTGTCAAGAGGTGGTAGTGATGGTGGTGGTTTTGGCGATGGCAACAGTAGTAAAATGATGGTTGCAAGTGTTGGTGGTGGCTACAAATTATTTGGTTGACTGTGACCATTTAATTGGTTAGTCTGTGATTAATAAATAACATGTGACCAATGAAAAAGATAAATTGTGACCAAGAAATGATACCTGACCTAAAAAATTGTTAATTTGCAACCAGTAACCTGATAATTTGTGACTGTATAATAAGTTGTGACTTATAATATTCATGATTTGTGACTGATAAACAAATTGTGACTTACAAATTTTTGATTTGTGATCAATGAACAAATTGTGACCTATATAATTTTTGACTTGTCACAGTAAAATAATTTGTGACATATAAAAATTCTAATTTGTGACAAAAAATAATATGTGAATAACTAAATCATTAATTTGTGACCAAATTGTACACATTTGTGACCTTAATATATTTAATTAATAAAATATGTAACTAATTAATTAAATCCTAAATAAAATTTAATAAATATCTAATTTTTGAAATTTGAAATCTTTGTTCTTAATTTTGAAATGGGTGATATTTAACCTCTTAATTATAAAATTTTCCTTATATTCATCAAAAGTCATACTATACCTGTTCCATTCTAAATAGGCCCATTATTTTATTCCAGCCCATAAATTAGTTTATTTATGTGAAAATTACACTGCCACATGTTTTTAAAAGATTACAATTCCAAAAACAGGTTTAAAGTTTTATTATTCAAAAATCAGGTGATAATTCCCTTTTTATTAATAAATAATTTTTTTTTTAAAATTTTTTTATAAATATCCTTATCCTTATTATACTCTTCTCTATCATCTACCCTCTCTCTAAAATCATTAGATTCGTTGATGACCCAATAGATCTGACATTGGGTGTAGAGACATAAGAGAAATGCGATCTAGGGGATAAATGGCCAAGACTTTGATGGTCGCAATGAGGCTCAATCCCACGGCAGCTACGAAGGAGAGGTTGGATTCTGTGGCGGTGGGAAAATCTTGTTTGGGGGATCCATTTAATTTATTTGCTTATGAGGGTGCCCAATAACCAGTTGTTTGAAGGACTTTGTTTCTCTATATAATATTTGACACTTCAAAAATATGAAATTTGATGCATAAAATATGAGTTTCTATTTCTAGGTGGATGAGTGTAAATTAAGTGCTTCCTTTTATTTATTTTATTTGGAGGGTGGTACCTGCAGGATTGCTCATTTTTGCTTAAGTTCTTGTTGACAATTTTGAAGTTTGTAGGCGGAGGTTAAGGGAGAGTAGCACCTATTTGCTTAAGCTAAAATTTTTAATGAAAGTAGATTTTTTGAGTGTTTGGTCGTTATGGGTTTTTTTTTTTTTTTTTTTTTGTTGGGTGGTGGTTGTGGTGTGGTGTGGTGGAGATGATGTTGTAATTGTTGGTGGTTGTGGTGAGGTGTT
Source organism: Olea europaea var. sylvestris (assembly GCF_002742605.1). Classification (NCBI taxonomy): domain Eukaryota; kingdom Viridiplantae; phylum Streptophyta; class Magnoliopsida; order Lamiales; family Oleaceae; genus Olea; species Olea europaea. The sequence continues at coordinate 207,247 of NW_019262870.1, read as the reverse complement.
GGTCTCTATTCTCTGTGGATTTGAGGTGGTGACGACAACGGATTTGAGGTTTTTTGTTGCGGTGGTGGTGATTGTGGTGAGGATGGGGATGGAGACGGAGGTTGTCATTGTTGGTAGTTGTGATTTTTGTGGCTATTTTATAGTGGACCTGAGGTGGTTTTGTAGTAAATTTTGAGCTGGTGGTAGTGCAAGTGGTGATTCTAGTGCTAGGTTGGATTGAGTTGGGGATTAATCTGTGATCAATAAATAATTTGTGAAAAATAAATTAGTTAATTTGTGATGTTGATACAATGACCTATAACTTGTGCACAATGCCCTTTGACATGTAAACTGATAACATTTCACATGTCTTTGTATACTTATTACAGATCAATGGATCAAATAGAATTGATCACAGATCCATGAGTTATATTCATATTTTAATATTTATTGGTCATCGGTACACAAATCATAGGTCACTATTTATAGATCACATGTCATTTTGTATAAGTCACATGTTACAGTTCACTGGTCAATATTAATTGGTCACATGTTATTGTTCACATGTTATAGTTCATAAGTCACAGGTCATATTCTATAGGGCACATATGTTCACAAATCTTATGTTATAGTTCGCATGTCACAAGTAATAATTCATAGGTCACAAGTCACCATTCACAGATCACATGTCATAATGTCTAGATCACAGATATTCGTAGGTCACTAGTTATAGTTCACAGATCAATATTAATTGGTTACATATTATAATTTACAGGTCACCATTCATAGGCAACAAATTAATGTCTACATGTCACAGATCCAAAAGAAGTGGTCACAGGCCATTGGAACAATATCACTGGCAACATATTAATGTAAATTCAAGAGAACTAGTCACATGTCATTGATTTCTCTGAATTGATCACAAATTCAATTAATCAGATTTCGACGATAAAAATTGAAGTTATTTGGTTCGGCGAGTTTTCTATAAATTACACTAGGGGTTGTATTTCAATTTCCAATTTTAAAAATAGATTTAAATTACACAAGCACTACTCAATCGTCGCTAAAGAAGATGATCAATCATTGACGATGCTCAAGAAATGTTCTTGAACGACTGCTTTGTTTCTCACTCTCTTTACTATCTAAGCCGACAATACTTAGTCGTCGCTAAGCGACGATCAGTTCACCGCTAAAGAAGATGCTCCGGTGAAATTATTTTAATATTGATGACTATGAGAGTGAATGCGGACGAGTGGATGCCGACGACTAAAAGAGAGGATGGTGACGAGTAGATGCCAATGATTGTGGCCTGGTTGGAGAGAGATCGGTATTTTTTTTTAATATAATTTTCTAATTAATAGAATTTAATTACTACCTGAGTTTTGAAAATGTAAACGTGTTATATTAAAATTGAATTGATACAAAGTTAATAGCTGAGTTATGATTTTTTTCCTTTAGTTATTTGTTTTCTTCTGAAGTTATTTTATTTTTTTACTTTTGGTCAAATAATTTATTTACTAAATCAAAATGAATCAAGAGAAAATTAAAAGAAACATATTTAGAAATTTTTTGATTAAAAACAAACATATTAAACTTATGTTTGTACTAATATAAATTTTTGTATTGCAACTGCAACTACATGACAAAATTAACGCTAGTATTTTGGGTTGGTTAGGTTGGGCAAAAACCAACCTAAATTGCTCAAACCGATGAACTCAACCTAAATCGACCGTTTTGGGTTGATTTTTAAGTTCACTTTGAGTTGAGTTGGGTTGAAAAAATAAATTTGAAATTGGGTTGGATTTGTCTTGGGTTATAAACTAAAAGCCAATTCGACCTAACCCAATCGGAAGAATTAAAAAATTTAATATTTAAAATGAAAAAATCTACATAGACGCAATACTGGATACAAGAGAAAGATTTAAAATGTACGAACGTCCACCATTTTTTCTACATAGACTGATTGGTATGAATACAATGTACAAATGTAAAATATTAACGATAAACTAAAAATTAAAGAAGTGATAATGAAATGAATAAATTCAAAAAAAAAATTATAAAAAGAAAATGCGTCATAGTTTCAAACTTATTTATAAATTAATTTTCAGAAATAATGCCTTATATAGGTTAAAATAATGGAAATTTTCAAATGGTTTCTGAAAGCCCAAGATTGACTAACTAAGAAGGGAGTGAATTGGTTTTTAAAACTTTTTCGAAAATTAATTCTTGATATATCTATTGCACAAATACGAAATTGAATAATGAAAGTAATGTAAAGAAAATAAGTAAAAGGGATAGAAAGCGCAAACGATTTAATAGGAGGTTCGATCCAACTCAACCGATATACGTCTTCCCTTACCAAGCTCTCCGTCACAAGCAAGGTCTTTTTGATAGAAAGTGCAAACGATTTAATAGGAGGTTCGATCCAACTCAACCGATCTACGTCTTCCCTTACCAAGCTCTCCGTCACGAGCAAGGTCTTTTTCACTATATTGATTGACTTATGGTGCAATCCAACCCTTTTACAAAGCTTCCGATGACTCATAATCAAGGAGCACCGATCTTTTTACAATGTTGATTTTTATGGGACTTCAACATGATCCACAAGTTTAAATTTACAAATTGAAACTTTTCTCTCAATAAATAATATATCAAAGTTGAGTATAATGAGAGAAAAATAGGCTAACACTTTAATGGATGGCAATGAATGAATCTCAAGTGTTAAATATGAAAAACATTGAGAAAATAATATTTAAAGGTTGAATCAATCAAATGTTTTTCAATTATGAATGGATTGATAAAGATAAGTAACAAATATTCAAGCTCAAGAAGATCTCACTTTTAATGTTCTTGGACGTTTTTTTTTTATTGAATGCAAACTGATCAGGTATTTATAGCAATAAAATTGTCAAATTTCTGTCCTACTGGACGGTCAACTAGTTGTCTTTTGGTCAGAAATCAGAGCGGTTACTATTTGGACTGTTGGACAAACCGGCTCTACCGATCGTCTGCCAAACACACCTGACGCATCCAGTATGACCATTTTTTCACAAAAAATTATCATTGATCGTTTGGAAAGACCATGACTTCTTTAGGAATATTTTTAAAAACTCATTTTCAAGGTTTTTGACATTTCCAAATATGCAATAAAGTTTGTATCTTTGGAACAAAAATTTGTATGTAAAAATATTCTAATGTCATTTAAAGATTTACTTTAAGCGTCAAACAATATTGCCAATTATTAAAGCATTTTACCTTTATACTTGAATACAAGAAGTCTAAATCTAATGTCTTCAATATTGGAACTTGATAAGGTTTACGTCTTGAATAATTTGACGTGTACACTCAGCTTTTATCTCGTTTTGCATTTGCTCATCTTTTCGAGTGTTTCAATGGTGAACTTTTCATCTTCAATTGATCAAGTTTGCCATAATTTCTATAATCATTCAAATGCGATTGTTAGCGATATAAGCAATATGTGTGTTATAATCAAAACGTGAAGTCAACAATTTCCCCCTTTTTGATTATGACAAACAAGAGATGATATATAGGAATTTTGATAACTGAAAAGCACATGTTAAAAAAAATGATTCTCCCTATCATGTATTCCCCCCTTATACAAATCATGTATATTTATCATATATTCCCCCTTACTTATACAAATCATGCATATTATATGCCATTATCATCTCAAAATAAATTTCCCCTCTTGACATAAGCGAAAAGGAACAATAAAGCATGAAAAACGTAAGTACACCAAGCATTACCATAGACATTGTCATTAAGTAGAAGACATAAAAAATATAGCTTCACAAGTCAACAAACACTAAGATGAGTATTTTAAGGGCATAAAAAAATAGCTTCTGTAAGCCAAAGATAACAAAAGCAAGTACAAAGGCGACGGAGGAAAATGTGCATAGAAGTACTCAAAGAATGCATTCTACTGAGTCTGCATCTCCGCCCGCTGTGCAAGAATGGTGTCCTGTTGAGCTTAAATGTGATCAACTAATGAGGTAAGAGAGTCGAGGCACCCATTGAGAAGCTTAAAATGAGCCTCGGTGAAAATGAAATTGTGAGAGGATGAAGAGCCACCGAGGGCTGAATAGGAGGTAAATGCAAAGGTAATGGAACAGTTTCATTTGCTTCGTCTTCCTCTTCAAAAGGTAGTGTCGATGGTCCCGAGGTGGGGTCGAACCCTTTGGTGAATGCCACTCATTGGCTTTGTGTTTTATAAATTTTCATTCGTTTAAGAGTTTGAATATTTATGGTATCGGTGGCGCGAGGTTTTATAACTACTTCACCATCAAGAGGGACATTGAAATGTTTAAATTTTTTTGTTAAAAGCATTCCATAAGGTAAGGCTTTGGCATAATGGGAAGAGTGTATGAGTTTCATAAGACCCAAGGCAATGGTCGGGAAACCTAATTTACGACCAACAAGGAAGGAATCAAGAATAAAAAGGTCAAAATAATTTACTTCATCCCGATGCCCTTTCCTTGGTAAAATAACAACATTGGCAATGATAGTTTGCAAAACTTTACAAGGTAGAATGAGTTGATTAGCACTAATTTTTGTGATATTTTCAAAATCTTTTCCCGTCACACGACAGCATGCATCACTCGGGTTGTAATCGTCCCTAGTTGGATGAGCTTTATGAACAAAGACTTGGATATCACATGGTTCAAGATTAAAAAGTTGGCAAATTAGAGCTTTATCAATGGTGACCCATACTTTTTAATAAAGCAAGATATACAATCCGAACTAGGAGTAATAACCATCTTTTTGTAAAATTCCTTCATTAGTTGGGGATAACCATTTTCTTCTAAGGTACATACCAAAGTCCATCCCATTGTTTCAAAAAATTCCTCAATATGAAAAGCAGGAGCTTGAATAGAAAAATCCATAAAATCAACACTTTACCTAGTAGAATGGGCGATTTTTCAAAAGTGTTCACCGGCACCTTGGGCTCCGAATCCGTGGCTTCCTCTGAAGAAGGGGATTGAGAGCGTCTAGCCATTTGCTTCAACCTCTTTCCAATCCTTTTGGAGCCAGTCATTGCAAGGTATGAGAAGAATTTGAAAAATTTCGAAAATGGAAATTAGGGCTCGGATTTTTGGGAAAAATCGCAAAAAGAGGTAAAATTTTTGAGATTGAAGAAGTAAAAGTGATGGGTTTTGTGATTCTTAAGTAAATTTTATGATTTGGAGTGAAGAAGATGGTTTGGAGAGGAGATTGGGGGAGAAGAAGTCGAAGGAAATGAAGAGAATGAAGAGAGAGAAATGAAATTCGAGCCTTTTTTAAAACTGGAACTTCGTTCTACCGGACGTCTGCTATGGGTACCGAATTCGTCCGCTAAGACATAGAGTTATGCAGTAAGAAAGGTCATGGTACCGAATCATTCTATAGACGTGTCCGGTATATACTGGATGATCTGGTAGGTCCGTCCACTACTTTTTTTTTTTAAAATAGACAGAATATAAACTTTTCAAACTTCACTTACCTCAGTTTCATTGATCATCCCCAATCCTCTTAGAATATGAGAAAAACGTTCATGAGCTAGAGGTTTGGTAAAGATATCGGCTAAGATCATTGGTCTTGATAAATTCTAATTCGATATTTCCTTTTTGTGCGTGATCATGAAGAAAATGGTGTCTAATTTCAGTATGCTTAGTTCATGAGTGTAAGACGGGATTTTTAGACAAATTTATGGCACTAGTATTATCACACAAAATAGGCACATGATCATAAGTTAAATGATAATCACATAGAGTTCGTTTCATCCAAAGTGTTTGTGCACAACAACTTGCAGCTAATATTTATTCCGCCACAATGGTGGATAGTGTAACGGAATTTTGTTTCTTACTAGACCAAGACACGAGTGCAAAGCCAAGAAAGTGACAATTTTCGCTATTGCTTTTACGATCAACATTACATCCGGCCCAATCAGCATCCGAGTAATTAATTAAGTCAATGTGAGTGCCTTTTGGATACCAACGTGCCAAAGTTCTAGTTCCACTTAGATAATGAAAAATTCTTTTTACGGCCTTTAAGTGTAATTTTTTAGGATTAGATTGAAAATGAGCACATAAGCAAACACTGAACATAATATCAGGCCTACTAGCAGTTAAATAAAGAAGAGATCCGATCATACCTCGATATTTCACGATGTCCACGGATATGCCTTGCTCATCTTTATCAAGCTTTAAGGATGAGCTCATTGATGTGTTCATCGATTTATGTCATGCATATCAAATTTCTTAAGCATGTCTAATATGTATTTATTTTGATTTATGAAAATTTCTTCTTTTGCGCGTTTAATTTGAAGATCAAGGAAGAATTTTAATTCACCCATCATGCTCATTTCAAATTCTTTGCTCATGCAATTTAAAAATTCTTCACAAAGATGAACATTTGTAGCACTAAAAATGATATCGTCAACATATATTTGAACAATGAGCATATCCTTGTTATGAGTTTTTACAGCGAGTGTGGTATCCACTTTTCCAATCGAGAAATCATTTGAGAGAAGAAATTTGCTCAACCGTTCGTTCCAAGCTCTTGGAGTTTGATTCAAACCATAAAGAGCTTTTCTAAGTTTAAATACACGATCCGGATACTTGTGATCTTTAAAATCAAGAGGTTGCTCAACAAAAACTTCTTCTTGAATAAAACCATTTAAAAATGAACTTTAACATCCATTTGATAAAGTGTAAAACCTTTGTAACATGCAAATGCAAGAAGCATACGAGTGGATTCAAATCTTGCTACGGGTACAAATGTTTCTTCAAAATCGATTCCTTTTTCTTGATTGTAACCTTGGGCCACTAATCTAGCCTTGTTACGCACAATTATTCCATTTTCATCTCTTTTATTTCTAAAAACCCATTTTGTTCCAATAACGGTTTGATTGTTTGGTCTAGCAACTAAGTTCCAAACATGATTTCTTTCAAATTATTTTAATTCTTCTTGCATTGCTAGAATCCAAAACTCATCAAACTCAGCTTCTTGGAAATTTTTAGGTTCGATTTGAGAAATAAATGCACAACTACCGAATTGATTTTTATGAGAAGTTCTAGTGGTGATACCTTTTGATTGATCGCCAATTATTAGCTCCTTAGGATGAGATGGAACAAATTTCCATTCCTTTGGTAATGGGGGATCATATTACTTTTCGGGTTGTCTTTCTTCATTTTCTTGTGTATTTGATTCCTTATTTAGTGCCTCCTTATTTTGATCTTGGATATTCATTTGTTCAAAATGAGCTTCCAACCCTACATCATCATCATCACTACCTTTTTCTCGATCAAGAGAATTAGTTTCATCAAATGTGACATGCATGGATTCTTCAACAACTAGAGTTCTATTGTTAATTACTCTATAAGCTTTGTTAGATGATGAATATCCCAGAAAAATTCCAACATCGAATTTTGAATCAAACTTTCCCAAGTTATCTTTAGTGTTTAAAATAAAGCATTTGCACCCAAACACTCTAAAGTAACCAATGGTTGGAATTATATTTTTCCAAAGTTCATAAGGAGTTTTGTTTTTCTTTTTACTTATATGTACTCTATTTATAATATAGCAAGCGGTATAGATGGCTTCGGCCCAAAAATATTTTGGCATGCTATTTTCATTTAGCATGGTCCTAGCTATTTCTTGCAATGTTCGATTCTTTCTTTCTACTACTCCATTTTGTTGAGGAGTTCTAGGAGCCGAGACATTATGATTATATCCATTTTCATTGCAAAAGTTATCAAAAGCAATATTGTCAAATTCTCCACCATGATCACTTCTTATAGAAGTGATAGAGTAGCCCTTTTCATTTTGAACCTTTTTACAAAAATGCTTAAAGACATTTAAAGCCTCTTCTTTGAGACTTAAGAATAGAGCCCAAGTGAATCTAGAAAAATCATCCACAATGACAAAATCATAATGTTTTCCTCCCAAACTTGGGGTTCTAGAGGGTCCAAAAAGATCAATGTGAAGTAGTTATAAGGCTTTTGATGTTGAAGAGTGTTGCTTAGTTTTGAAAGAAATTTTCACTTGCTTGCCAAATTGACAAGCATCACAAATTTTATCTTTTTCAAATTTCAAATTTGGCAATCCTTTAACGAAACATTGTTTTGAAACTTTTGAAAAAAGATCCATGCTAGCATGGCCTAATTTCCTATGCCATAACCATGTATCTTCCTTGAGGCTTAGTAAACATTTTTCATCATTTTCAAACTCAATATTTAGGATATAAACATCGTTTACTCGGCTACCTATGAACATTGCTTCTTTTGAAGTAGCATCCTTTACAAGGCATTTTGAAGAGTCGAAATTAATATGATAACCTTTATCACATAATTAACTAATGCTAAGCAAATTATGTTTGGAGTTATCAACTAGTAAAATATTTTCAATTTTAAGAGAAGAGTGATTACTAACATCTCCTATTCCAATGATTCTTCATTTAGCATTGTCACCTAATGTCACATGACCTTTATTCTTTTTCTTGAAATTTGTTAGTATCTTTCTATCTCCGGTCATGTGTCTTGAACATCCACTATCCAAGAACCATTTGCTTTTCACTTTCTTTGATACCTACAAAAATAATTCAATTTTTGATTTTTGGTACCATACAAACTTGGGTCCTTGGTAGTTAGTATTTGGGGATTCTTGTATCCACTTATATTTTCTTTCAAAGTATAACTTCTTTTTGGTTAAGCAATTGAATGCAATGTGTCCATTTTTATTGCAAAAACTACATGTAATTTTTGAAGTGGAAGAATTTGAAGATTTAACAAATATATTTTCAAGAGACTTTTGGTTCAAGGAGAGTTTGTATCAAATTCCTCCTTTATCAAAAATATATTTTTGATTTTCAAGCATTAAATCAAAATTCTTCTTTCCTTGGGAAAATTTGTAAATAATTTTTGTCAAGTCCTCAATCTTTTCCTTTAAAGAGAGTTTTCTTTGATCAATAAATTGTAATTGAAATTTTCTTTTTGTTTTTTCTAAATTTTATTTATTTCTTCTTTTAATGAAGAATTTTTCCTTTTAAGAATGGAGTGACTCAATGCAAGCTTTTCAAATTCTTCAAGCATTTCATCGTAGGAATTTGACAATTCATCATATGAACATTTATCAATAGAATTTACCTCATCTTCGATGGCCATGAAGCACATGTTGGCAATTTATCTTGGCTATCATTTTTGTTTTGATCATCATCACTTTCATCCCATGTAGCTTGTAATGCCTTTTTCTTGATGTTTTTCCGTTTGTTTGGGCATTCGGTTCTCTTGTGACTGGGCTTGTCACAATTGTAGCATATGATTTTCTTGCTTTTCTCTTCAACTTTTTCATCCTTCTTTTGAAATTTTTCGATTGTTTTGGAAGCCCCTCCATTTTTTAACAAGAAGAACCAAATCATCAATCTCTTCATTACTCATGTTGTCACTTGTTGTTCCCTCTTCAATTGCCGACTTTAAAGCTATTTGACGCTTAGAGGATACTTTTGATTCCTCTTTACTTTTTCTTGTCTTCTCCTTGACCTCGGCATTGTGAGCTCATAAGTCATCAATGTTTTATAGAGTTCTTCCAAAGGATATGTATTTATATCTTTGGTATTCTCTATTAACATTCTCAATGGGATCCAATCTTCGGATAGGGACCTAAGCATTTTGCTCACAAGTTCACCATTAGTATATTTTTGATCAAATTCTTTTAGAACATTTACAATGTCGGTAAAAACAAGTAATCATATCAACAATAGGTTCATTCTGTTTCATGAAAAAAAATTTCAAATTCCTTAACCAAAATATTAATTTTGGTTTCTTTCACTTTACTAGTACAAACATGAGTAACTTCTAATGCATGCCAAATGTCAAATGTGAAATCACACGTACTAATACGGTTAAACTCATTTCTATCTAATGCACAATAAAGTAAGTTCTTAGCATTGGCATTGCATGACAATTTTCTTTTGTCTTCATCATCATATTCCTCTCTAGATTTGGGAATAGTTTGGTAGGCATATAAGGACCATATTCGATGATTTCCCAAATGTTATAATCAATGGATTGAACATAAATCATCATCCTAGCCTTTCAATAGTTATAGTGTGTTCCATTAAGGAAAGGAGGTCGGTTTGTGGAATGCCCCTCAAGATTTTGAAACATCGGGTTAGCCATTTCTCAAGATTGTAAAATCTTTTAAAAAAGAGAACCTTAGTCTGATAATAATTGAAAGCCCAAGATTGACTAACCAAGAGGGGGTGAATTAGTTTTTAAAACTTTTAATTCTAGATATAGAGAGTACAAACGATTTAATAGCAGGTTCGATCCAACTCAACCGATTTACGTTCTCCATTACCAAGCTCTCCGTCATGAGTAGGCCTTTTTTACTACATTGATTGACTTATGGTGGAATCCAACCCTTTTACAAAGCTTCTCGTGACTTACAATCAAGGAGCACCGATCCTTTTACAATGTTGATCTTTTCGAGAGTTCACCACGACCCACAAGTTTAAATTTACAAATTGAAACTTTTCTCTCAAGAAATAATATATCAAAGTTGAGTATAATGAGAGAAAAATAGGCTAACACTTTAGTGGATGGAAATGAATGAAGCTCAAGTGTTAGATATGAAAAACTTTGAGAAAATAATTTTCAAATGTTGAATCAATCAAAGGTTTTTCAAGTATGAATGGATTGATAAAGATAAGTAACAAATATTCAAGCTCAAGAAGATCTCACTTTTAATGTTCTTGGAAGTTTTTTATTTTTTATTGAATGCAAATTGCACAGGTATTTATAGTAGAAAAATCATCAAATTTCTGTCCTACCGAACGACCCCTATCAGACGTCCGATACCTACTGGATGGTCAACTAGTCGTTTTTTTTTATCAAAAATCAGAATGGTCGCTATTTGGATCGTTGGACAAACCGGCTCTACCGGACGTCCGCCAAACACACCGGACGCGTTTGGTACAACCATTTTTTCACAAAAAATTATCTTTGATCGTTTGGAAAGAGCATGACTTCTTTAGGAATATTTTTAAAAACTCATTTTAAAGGTTTTTGACATTTCCAAATATGCAATAAAGTTTGTATCTTTGGAAAATAATTTTGTATGTAAAAATATTCTAAGTGTCGTTTAAAAATTTACTTTAAGCTTCAAACAATATTGCCAATTATTAAAGCGTTTTACCTTTACACTTGAATACAAGAAGTCTAAATCTAATGTCTTCAATGTCGAAACTTGATGAGGTGTACATCTTGAATAATTTGATGTGTACACTCGGCTTTTTTCTCGTCTTGTATTTGCTCATCTTTTTGAGTGTTTCAATGGTGAACTTTTCGTCTTCAATTGATCAAGCTTGCCATAATTTTTATAATCACTCAAATGCGACTATTAGCGATATAAGCAATATGTTTGTTATAATCAAAGCGTGAAGTCAACAGTTTCAAACTATAAAAATTGTTCAAATTCAACAAATATAATTGGATCCAACTTGAATTGGGTCCAAGTCCAAACCGATCAACACATCCCAAACCAACCCAAACTTGATCGGTTTGAATTGGGTATGATTTAACTAATAATTGAGTTGTGTGGGTTTAATATTAGACCAAACTAGTCATGTTGGGTTGGATTCGTGTTGAATGAAAAAGTGAAAAATACATCCATTCAGGTGTTTAATATTTTCAATTCAAAAATCAGGTTTGAAGTTTATTTATACAGAAACCTAGTTATAATTTCGTTTTTTAATATATTAATAATATTAATATAAATTAATTGATATACTCACACTATTCAAACCCTAAATCATTTTCTCCCAACCCCCTCCCATTCTCTCTCCTCTTCCCCTCTCTCTCTCTCTCTTTGCTCTCTCTCTCTCTCTCTCTCTCTCTCTCTCTCTCTCTTTGTTAGATCGTTCCATCATCGAAGCATCGGTCGTTGGAGACCAACTCCTCTTCAAAATCTATGTTCATTTCTTCTTCTTTTTCTTCATTCTCTCCCTACTTACGTATCATTTCATAATCGAATCTCTAGCTAGAGATTTGGCTAGCGAACAACAGATATGGCCGCTAATCGACGTTTGAACTAAAGCTCTGGCTAGAGATCTGGTCGTGCATAGTGGTTCGCGTGTCACTCGTCGAAGACCAAATCCATTTCGCACGATGCATAACAGACATAGGAAATGAGTTTGAGTTTCATTTCAATATTTTTTTGAAACCAAATGCTTTCTGTAGTTTCACTTTTTAGCTTTTAAAATTTTCTATAGTTGGTGGTGTTTGTGGTGTGGTGGTGTTTTGCAGTTGGTGTCTTGGTCGTGTTGTGATTTTGGCGAGGTGGTGTTTCTAGTGGTGTCAACAGTCGCAACTTTGGAGATTTTTTTGGGTAGGGATTATGATTGTAGTAGGTAGAGACGGAGGGGTGGTGATGGCGATAGCGTTGGTGATGAGCCTAAATCGTTAATGGTGGTGAGATGGTGATGGTGCTGACAGCGATGGTACTACAATGATTGTGAGGTTATGCACTATTTCATTGGTGCCGATGGCGGTTGTGACCAATTATATGCACTGTTATGTTGGTGCCATCACAGTGGTTGTGATGTAGTGGTGATTTTTTGTGGTGGGTGTTGGTTTGTTTCATATTGTTGTATTGTTGTCGGGAGGTGGTGGTGGTAGTGTTGGTGACGATGCGACTAGAGGCGGTGGTCACAAGTGTTGTGATGATCATAAATTATTTAGTTGATTGTGACCAAGAAATAGATAGATTGTGACCAATAAATGATTTATGACCTAAAAATTTGTTAATTTGTGATCAATAATTTGATAATTTTTTTTATCATGTAATAAATTATGACTTATAAAATTTGTGATTGACAAATAAATTGTGACCTATTACTTTTTTTGATTTGTGACAATTTGGATCTGTGATCAAAAAATAATCTGTGATCAATTAATTTGATAATATATGACCAATAAATAAGTTGTAACCCATAAGTACGTACTTGTGACGATTAATTGTATAATTGTGATTTTAATATATTTAATTAATAAAATATATTTATTTATTTATTTATCACCTGAATTTTGAATTTTGAAACTTCAAATCTGAAATTTGAATTGGCCATAATAAATACTTGAAATGTGAAATTTTCCCAATAAAATATCAATTCAAACCAACCCACGCCAGCCTACTAGAATTATTCTAAAACATTCCAATATTTACAATCAAAAATGAAAAAATTGTAAATTTGAGTTATCTTCCCTATTCTTCAGACCGAATTGAGATTTGAGCTATTAAACAAAAAATATTTGTAAAATTATAGTTGTTCGAAAATGTAAAGTTCTACATGAAATATTACCAAATATAACAAAAATTCACAATATAAAATATTTTACTATCAGAATGATACGTATGAGGTAATTAAATTCTCATATAAAATCATTTTTACATTGAATATATCCAGGAAAAAAAATAAAAAATAAAAACCTCTCCCAGTTTGACATTAATTCTCTCACCAAAATATGCAAAAATTATATTGGAGTTTGCTAATTGAAAGGAATGCCCAAAAATTAATAATAATAAAAGCACATATTTAATGAGGGACATAATCTCTATGATTGAAAAATTCACTTGCCCTTTCAACACATGGCTAATTTCTTATATTATTTGGCTAATAACTATTTCACAATACTTTCGAACCTAATGGTTGATTTGATCGAGTAAAGTGGTGAACGATAGATTATTGGATGCATTAAATATAAAAAAATAATCAAGTCTTTTTCACTGTAATTCAATTATGTAAGTATCATAAAATAATAACTAAAGTCTAAACAAGACACTGCAATCTCAACACAGACGTGCCTAGAACATGTCTTCAGTTTAAAGTTATTTAGTGTTTATTTAATGTTTTAATGCAAAACGCATGTGTCCACTTGAGAACTTTAATTAACCTAAGATTGTAATTATTTTTGGGATCTCAAATTGTCATCATACCCAAAGTGTCCAGTCATTATTTATACCTTATCCACTCATAGGATTCTTGTTCGTTTATACTATAGGGCTGCCTAAGAATGGGAATTTAGTTATCTTAATGACAGATGTTTCCAAATGTAATAAAATAAGATTTATAAATATGTTGTTTACTTGTTATTATAAGATTTTAATAGATATATAAAATTTAGTATATTTAAGAGATCGTTGGTATCTTGTTCTTTATTGTTAGGCTTATATTGTATTGGTAATCCTTTAGACAAATGAATTAATATAAAAGAGTTGTAAAAGTCAAGAAATCTTTTGAAGTTGGTAGTAGTCCTTGAAGGAGGTCAAGATGTCCAAAAATATCACAAATAATCAAGGGAATGCAATTTTTCAAATTCTCAGTCGTAAATTGCAATCATTTTTCACATGGAAAATATTGGAATTTGGATAGGCCATTTCAAGAAGAATTTTAGCCCTTTGAATTAGTTCTCCAATGTATTTTGAATCACCTCAATCGGACATTGAAAGATAAAGTTATGATGAAATATTGACTACTGCATAGCTGTCGCTCACCTATCGCTGGCTCCTCGCTTTAGCGACAAAAATAGAATGCCTCTTGCTCACCTATCGCTAGCTCCTCGCTCGAGCGATAGGCTTATGCGCAAAACACCCTAGTTCGCATTTTTGAAAAGTTTTACAAGGTCCAAACTATCGAAACACCTTTAACTATAAATACCTGATTATGCCCAAAGTATAACGTGGTAGTTCTAGTACAACTTTGGAGTATCGTATCCACAAAGAGAAGAGAAAATTAATCAAAAGATCAAAAGTTAGGGTTTTCCTCGTGATTTGTGTAAAAACAATTTATCAATTTGAATAAATTATAAATATCAATGTGTGAAATAATGAAACATCGGAATTGCCTCGATTGGTTCGGATCAATCAACATCAATTACGCAATCATGTACTCAATTAAAGATATTTTTCCTAATATTTTAATTGGAAAATATATCATTAAAGCCCATTTTAATTCTATGGTAATTCTAAAATCCAGATTTCTTACAACACATTCCCACTCTAATCTGTGGATATCAGATCCAAAAACAATTATATACATAGGCCATATAATGGTAAAGAATCACACCAATAAAATTGCATGAAATTGAAATTCGACGAATAATTCAATTCCACAATAGACACAACATGATTGAATCTATGAGAAACCTAATAAACGTTAAACTAATCTCACAATAATGTTTGGAATTGAAATTCAATAATTATTTTGATTAATCAATAGAAAAAGCTTGACTGAATCCATAACAAATCTAATAAGAATTGAATTAATCTCAAAACAATCTCATGAAAATAGGAAATCTAGACCTTAAAATCATTTAACAATGTAAATTAGAATTACATGCGTAAAAGAACGTTAAAATCACCGATACCAATCGAGTTCCTTCATAGCTTTACAAAATCCCTCAGTTCCTCATAGTGTTCTTGAGCCAAAAACCAAAGAAAATTATGCTTTGAGGAGAAGAATTTGCGTTCTCCCTCGAATTAGGGCTTAAAATCGTGTGAAAACCGTGTTTCCATAAGTGGTTGTATTAAATTAGAAAATTGAAGATTCGGGTACCAGAATGAAAACCTAATGGTGTGTACGCACAGTAGACTTGTTGAGGCGTCAGTAGTGGATTTTTGGAATCTCTCGTACGCACAATATAAATTTTTCTCCTCCGGACAACTTTTAGTATTTTGAACATATCTTCCTCCATTGATGTTCGATTGAGGTGATTCAAGTTGCGTTGGAAAGCTAACTTAAAGGCCTACAATTTTTTTCAGATATTATCTTCCAATTTGATCATTTGTTATGTCAGAAAGGGTCCCAATATGAGGCTAAAAATCGATGCGTAACTATTTCGATTGGGAATTGATGTGTGATCATACTTTGACGATATTTAATCCCTTTGACCTTTTTCCTCATCCTCTTGACCTCTAACACTTTCAAATCTTCATCACAAAGTTAGGAACAAGTTTGAAGTATTTACACTTTAGTCCCCCGAACTTTCATTTTCTTCTACTTTGGTCCATTTCCGCTATTTTCTCTCGAATTTCACATTTTCTACCAAAATCCAACTTGAATCAACATAAGTATAATGAGTGCATTTTGATATCAAATAATCACACGAATACAATAAATAAAACGGGAAAAGAATTATATTTTACACTCTTATCACACACCCAACTTGCTTATTGCTAGTCCCTAGCAATTTAATGCGGAACAAAACAAATGAGTGATTGATTTATATTACAAGTGAAATTATTAAGTTCCAATTTAACCACATGTCATGTCCCTTTCAAACTCAACACCACAAGAAACTAACAATGTTATGATCATCGAAATATCAAAACACGTGATGAATGTGTGAGTGTGTGTGTGTCAATCATTAGCCATCTTATTGCCAACCCTAACACATGCAACATCAAGTATATCTCAAGCTAAAGGTTCAATGCCATAACTCATGAGTATCAAAGGGTTTAGTGTGGTTTTCTCTCTATGGATTTGAGAAATAGTATACACTTATAACTTGAAGGCTTGAATATTTATGAATAAGCAAAAAACAAACATTGATCTTGTGATAGGCATACTTCCAAATGATAATTCATCCACTTCTTACCTCAATCATACTTGGTATGAAAGCAGTCAATGTAAATGGTTGTTTTGTAGTTTGAGTTAAGCTATATGAAAGGAGTGATATAATGATTCAAAAACTTTCAAGCAAATAGCCAGGTGTCGCATCAAGCCTCTTAATGGATCACGTCAACACATTCTTCATTACTTTCAACCCCAAATTCAATCCAAAAAAAAAATTCTTTTCTCTTTTTTTGTTTTTGTTTTATGTTTTATGTTTTTTTTTTATTAACCTTCAATTCTTCTTCTTTTAACTTTTATCACTTCACTTGAGCACTTATCAACTCTTGTCATCTCCTTGCTTCTTTCTTTACAATTAAACCTCCAATACTTACTACACACTTGGAAGTGAAAAGGTGGGCAAATACATGTATAGGTCCCACTCCAATGTGGAAGGGTAGGGATAGCATGGGTGCATAAAGAAAAATATTAAACATATGTGGCTACTAGGGGTTATAGTCATGAAAGAAAATTGACTTGAAAGGTTAAAACTCAATCCTAAATTGACTGTAATCATTTCCCAAGTAATCAACCATCATACCACAAGCTATGTAATGTTATTTTCAAAAGAGTTTCCAATTCACAAAACCAATGAATGCCTATTGCCCTTTTAATGTATTGTAGCTCTCAATTCTCACCAACTCTCGCATGAAAACTTTAGCAAGAGACTCCTCTAACTACATGTGTCAAACTACCAGTTTACCACAAGACTTGTGTGCACAAAAGGAATTCAACAAGTGTCTCAACATCTAAACTCACATAAAAAATATTAATTCCTCGTGGCATATTTTGTCATTCAAGAATATAAACACATAGAAAATAGAGACTTAAGGAAAAATTTAGTCCAATTCAGCGAAACAAACCAAAAAATTTTAGACCAATCCAGCGAAACAAGCCAACATTCCATGAAAATCATGCAATTCACAAGAAAGTTTCGAATACACTCTCTCCCCAACTAAACATTGCATTATCCTCAATGCAAAAACATGTTTGCTAAAAGAGGGGAAATATGTCACCTGGATATTGCAGTGAATCAACAGAAGCTAGAATATGGTGGACCTAAAAGTTCTCTATGAAAATGGGTGATGCAAGAAAAGAAAATAAACTGAAATATGGTGAATAATACATGTGATGAAAATAAACAAAAAAAATGCAAAAATAAGAAAAGAAAGAGAAGAGAACGAACTCCCCTTGGGTTGCCACCCAAGCAGCACCTTTGTTTATTGTCGTTGGCTAGACCCAATATTGTTTTATTTAGCCCGCATCTAGCTAGGGCGTTATCAATCTTCCTTACATTGCACAAAGCTCATTCGAGATAAGCACCGGTGATGCTCCATAATCCTGCAAATCATCAAAAGTTGCACATATATTAGCAAATTCACCGTCACCATATCCTATCGGAATTTCAGAATTCGAAAGGAAAGAGTTTAAAAGGTTGGGGTCAATAATCATAGGTGCTTCCTCCTAAACGAGTGCATCAATCATGAATGTTTGATGACACTAGTCATCCTTCTCAAGTTACTTCATAATGTGAAAGATGTTGACGTCCAGGGTCATGTTCTCAAATGATAGTTTTATTAGACTGCTCCTGTAATTGATAAGAGCATTAGTTGCGGCAAGAAAAGGTCTACCAAGAATTATGGGAATTTCGGAGTTAATATTTACATCAAATTTAGATCCAAAATCAAGAAGTAAATAGGGTAGTAAAATTTGTCAACTTTTACCAACACATCCTCAACTACTTTCATAGGCCTAATAGTGGACCGATCAGCCAATTGTAAACTTACTGATGTAGGTTTCATCTTTCCTAGCCCTAAGACAAGTAAATATCATACAGCATGATGTTGACACTAGCCCCTAGATCATGAAGGGCTTGTGAAATCACATGATTCTAGATGATGCAAGAGACAGTAGGACAACCATGATCCTTATACTTTGGTAGGATCTTTTACTCAATCACAATACTTACATGTTCAGTCAAGAAAGCAATTTTCTTGACATGATATTTCTTCTTTACAGTGTACAAGTCTTTTAGGACTTTAGCATATGTGGGAACCTGGGAGATCACACGTAGGGGATGTAGATTGATTTTTGCTTATTTTAGATGCTCTAGGATTTCACTATGTTGGCCGATAGATTTTGAGGTGGACTTGAGATCTTGAGGAAAAGGAACTCCAAATGGATTTTTCACTACATGCTCACTATGGGTACTCTCTTTTGAATTGTTAGGCTCCTTTTCATCTTTCCTGGGTTTGGGGGTTGGTTCAATAACCTCATCGGATCGAGTGGTTATGGCAGTTTACTTCTCTGAGATTGCTTTTTCCTGACCCTGAAGTTTGTGCCACATGTTTTCCCCTGGGGTTCGGTTGAGCTTGCGCTGAAAATTTTTCCCGCTCTACTACAGCTAAGGCATTAGTTAGTTTGGATATATGAGATTTTATTTCCTTATTTTCTTCATCAATCTAGGTAATCATAGTCTCAAACTTCTAATTAGTTTTACTTTGTGCCTCTATAAATACATGTAGGGTGTCCTCTAAAGAGTTCTTAGAGGACGTGGATTGGTATGGAAGTACATTGTGAGCTCTATTTGACTGGTTTTCAGGTTTTCAATTAAAATTGGGGTGATTTTGCCCCCTCCAATTATAGGTTTCAAAGAAAGGAGCATAGGGTTTTTAGTATGTACCTAAAGCATTGCAGTGCTCCTCATAAACTCCCATCATCTCAGCATAGGTGGCACACTCTTGTGCTAGATGATCCGCTCCACCACAAACAAAAGAAAGTCCTAAAAACTCGACACGGAAAACAGATTGTGTGGATTTTGAATCCTTAACATGTAAGGCTTCGAGTTCTCTAGTAAGGGCTTCTACATTTGCTCTAAGGTTGTCTTCCTCCCTAAGATGATAAATACCTATGCTATTCGGGTTTCCAGTGGGTCATGATCTATTAGTAATCTCAGTGGCATTAGGTCCAATCCAAGTATGGACTTTTTCTGTTAGGTCATCTAAGTATTCAATAGCTTCATCTGGATCTTTCTATAGGAATTCACCATTACACATCATTTCCACAAACTAGCATTCCCTAAGTAATAATCCCTCATAAAAGTAACTCACAACACGCCAACTTTCATAACCAAGGTGGGGACAAAGGGCTTGCAATTCTTTACATCTTTCCTAGGCTTGGTATAAGGTTTCACTGTCCTTTTGGGCAAATGAAGAGATTTGCTTCTTAAGGGCAGTGGTTTTATGATAGGGATAGTATTTGCCAAAGAAAGCTTGGGTCATTTCAGTCCAAGCAGTAATCGAATGTGGTAGCAATGAATATAGCCATCTCTTTGCTCTTTCCTTAAGAGAAAACAGGAAGAATTTAAGCTTGACTACATCCATTGTACCACGTTGATTGTGAAAGGTGGGAAGAAGTGTGATCATTCCTAATTTAAGGCCCATAGGTGGCATATTAGGTGAAAATATAATGCACGATGGTGTAGATGTGCGTGTAGGGTGAAGATAATCATGCAAAGTCCTAGTTGGTGCCTCTTCATATTTACTATCAGTCATTATGTTTTGTGATTTGATATGTGTGCCAATAAATTCAGTATCAAAGAGAGGGTTAGAAAGGGATTCAAACACTGGTTGCGGCCTTGTAATGAATCATCCCTGTGCTTTTCGATCTCTGTTCATAAAGCACAAAAAAAATATGGAATTTCGTAAAAAAATAATAGAATAAAAACCAATAAAATTAAACTAACTAAAAAAATGAAAAAGAGGAAAGAAGTCACACTTTTGTTCGAAAATCCTTTGATTATTTGTACTGTCTCCTCGACAATGGCGCCAAAATTTGATTATGCCCAAAGTATAACGCGGTAGTTGTAGTACAGTTTTGGGGTGTCGTATCTATAGGGAGATGGAAAAATTACTCAAAAGATCAAAAACTAGGGTTTTCATCGTGATTTGTGTAAAAACAACTTATCAATTTGAATGAATTATAAATATCAATGTGTAAAATAATTAAAAGCCGGAATTCCCTCTATTGGTTCGGATCAATCAACGTCAATTACTCAAATCATGTACTCAATTAAAGATATTTGTCCTAATACTTTAATTTAAAAATATATCATTAAAGCCCATTTTAATCCTATGGTAATTCTAAAATCCAAATTTCCTACAACACATTCCCACTCTAATCTATCAAAATCAGATCCAAAAATAACTATATACATAGGCCATATAATAGTGAACAATCACGCCAATAAGATTGCATGAAATTGAAATTTAACGAATAATTTAATTCCACAATAGACAAAACATGATTGAATCTATGAGAAACCTAATAAACATTGAACCAATCTCACAATAATATTTGGAATTGAAATTTAATAATTATTTTGATTAATCAATAGGAAAATCTTGACTGAATCCATAACAAATCTAATAAGAATTGAATTAATCTCAAAACAATCTTATGAAAACAGGAAATCTAGACCTTAAAATCATTTAACAATGAAAATTAAATTTACATGCATAAAAGGACGTTAAAATCATCGATACCAATCGAGTTCCTTCGTGGCTTCACCAAATCCCTTAGTTCCTCATAGTGTTCTTGAGCCAAAAACCAAAGAAAATTATGCTTAGAGGAGAAGAATTTGCGCTCTCCCTCGAATTAGGGTTTAAAATCGTGTGAAAACTGCGTTTCCATAAGTGGTTGCATCAAATTAGAAAATTGAAGATTCGGGTACCAGAATGAACCCTCCGTATGCATGGTTCTAATGGTGCGTATGCACAATGGACTTGTTGAGGCCTCAGTAGTGGATTTTTGGAATCTCGCATATGCATCTGACAGCTTTCAGTATTTTGAACATATCTTTCTGTGTCGATGTTTGATGGAGGCGATTCAAGTTACATTGGAAAGCTAACTTAAAGGCCTACAACTTTTCTTTAGACATTTTCTAATTCGATCATTTGTCATGTCAAAAATGGGTCCCAATATGAGGCTAAAAATCAATGCGTAACTTTTTCGATGGAGAATTGATATGTGATCATACATTGATGATATTTCATCCCTTTGACCTCTTTCCTCATCGCTTGACCTATAACACTTTCAAATCTTCATCATAAGGTAAGGCAGAAGTTTAGAGTATTTTTACTTTAGTCCCCGAACTTTCATTTTTTTCACTTTGGTCCTTTTCTGCTATTTTCTCCCAAATTTCACCTTTTCCATCAAAATGCAACCTGAATCAAAACATAAGTATAATGGATGCATTTTGATATCAAATAATCACATGAATGCAATAAATAAAAAGAGGAAAAATTATATTTTACACTCTGATCAATACCCAAGTCCTAGCACGAATTTTGTGCGGTTGTTCATTGTGCATGTTCTTCATATTACATTCATAATATCCTTTGAATATCAAAGAGCTCATTCGTGCATCGAATCAATCTTTTTATTTTTGAGATCGTACAACCATGTATTGGGAAAAATATCAATATTATTGAATCCAAAACACCGACTGTAACGACCCGGACCTCTCGTCCAAACCATTAGCTTACGTACTGTGTGCTTTGGGGAGAAGCTAATGGCTTGGGAGAGAAGTTCAGGTCGTTACAAAAAATGCGCCCAATTAGTATCAGGATTCAACTTAAGTCTTACTTGAGAGAAAGGTCATGACTTCGAATCCTGGGAGACACGACAGAAAGCCGTGAAGGGTAAGTGGGCGCAAGATCCACCCAAAGCAGACAGTACGTACGCTAACGGCTTAGGCGAGAGGTCCGGGTCGATACACCGACTTTCTTAATACTATAATGAATGAAGTTTCTCAATTGAACTTTAGAGGCTAGTGGAGATTGAGAGAGATCATACTCCAAGTGCGAGAAGATTACAAGAATTAGAGATTCTTGGAGTTTCACTTGGAAGAGACAATTGCAGAAGATCGGGAAAGCTAGTAGAATTGGCAGATCTTGGAGCGTACAGGAAGTAGATCGAGAAGTCTAATTTAGTTAGCTAGGCAGCATCTGACTGTAAATCCATATTGTTTATGATAAAGGTAACTGGCTTGGTCCCAAAGTTTTTACTTAGTTAGGTTTCTCCGTCAATAGTACTATTGTTGTTTATCGCTTTGATTATTAACTGTGGCATTCAAACATAGAACAAATTGGACTTGTATGTTTAACCATCTAAAAATTATTAAAAAGTGATTTGTTGCTTTTAATAGAGTAATTCCGCATGCAAGGTCTATCTAATGTATAATCTAGAAAATTTTAGCTATATCCAAAGACTGTCAAGTAGTATCTAGAGCTTTTCAAGTGGTATCAGAGTCTAACTTCGTATTCTGGCCTTATTTTGTCTAGATGAGTAGTTCATTAACTGTCTCATCGTATCTTGATGTCATCAATTATGCCTATTGGAAGGTTAGAATGAGAGCTTTTTTAAAATCAATGGATGAGCATATGTGGTTAAGTGTTGTAAATGGTTGGGTTGTCCCTTCTAGCACTGTTAATAGTGTTGTCACTCATATCCCTATAGAAAATTGGTCAAAGGATAATCTAGATAAATGTATTTGGAACAGTAAAACTTTTCATACTTTATTTATAGCTGTGTCACCTGAGGAATTTAGGAGAGTGTCCATGTGTGGGTAGCTAAAGAAGTTTAGGATATCTTACAGACCACACATAAGGGAACACGGGTTGTGAAAAATTCTAAGTTACAAATGTTGACCACTAGATTGGAAGAGATAACGATGAAAGATGATGAGACATTTGATGAATTATATGCGAGCCTAAATGACATAGTTAATTCAAGCTTCAACCTATGTTAGAGAATCTTGGAGTCTAAGATAGTCACGAAAGTCATTAGATCCTTATCTGAGTGATTTAGGCCTAAAATCATGGCTATTAAGGAGAGTAAGAATATAGATTCGATTAAGGTGGAAGAACTGGTTGGATCTCTCTAAACTTATGAACTGACCTTAGCGAAACCTACAAACAATAAGTCTTTAGCCTTAAATGTTGTGAGGAATAATCGTAGAGAGTCTTCAGATTCATATTCTTCTAATGAAGAGGAATTAGCATACTTTGCCAAAAAATTTCGAAAAATATTTAGGAATAAAAAGAAACCTCAAGCGAAACATAGAAATGACCCTAGTGAGATTAGGAAAAGTTCCAAATCAATGAGATATCATAATTGTCGAGGTTTTGGCCATATTACGAGTGAGTGCCTTAGCAGTAGGAGAAATCCCGATAAGGTTATGAATGCTACTCTCATTGATGAAGAGTCTAGCTCGAACAATCAGAGTGAGAAATCCAATTGCTTTCACTGCTAGGATTAGAAATGAATTTGACAAAGGGAGTGACAAGACTGAGGACATAGATAGTTGTGAGGGATTAAAGGATGATTTAGATAGTGAAGAAGATATGCACGAGGTTTATGGTAGAATCTATGAGAAGAGTATTAAGATTCTAAATATGAATAAAGCCTTAGGTAAGAAGGTTAAGGAACTCGAGTTGGATAAAGAGAAATTGTTAACTTACCTTTATCAACCTTGAGTGAGTTGCCATAGATACTTAGATTAAGAATTTTACAAGCGAACTTTAGAAAACCTCGAGGAGAGTTAGTAAGTTAACCATTGAAAAGGAAACTTTAGAAATCTTCGGAGCGAACTAGAGTGTTCCAATTCTCAACTTCTTCCTTTTCTAGTGGTTCTATAAAGCTACATAACACCTAGGAATGGACAAGCTTGCTGGTAATAAGGGAGGTCTAGGATATAAGGAGAAAGATCATAATATTGCTAGAACGTTCAAAACCAAATTTGTTCCTAGTATTGACCAACCTAAACATGTTCCTAATCCCCAACCTAAGAATAATGGATTAAAAGACAGATGTCTAGTAGACAATGTAGGACTAGCCAACCTAGGAATAGTAATCAACGATCTCATAACTTTGTGGTCCTAGGTTTATCCCTACATGTTTCCATTGTGATCGGTTAGGACACATAAGACCTAGGTGTCATCAATTCTTGAATAGAAATAGAAATCGGAACTTTAATATAAATAAGAATCAGGATTATGTTGGTCAAATTGGCATCTTTACTAGTCAAATTAGTCAATTGACCAAGCTAATGACATGGATGAGTGAAAATATTCCTATCACTAGGCAAGTTTGGGTGAAGAAAATGATTTGAAACAGCTTGAAATAGATTACGGTACTCTTAAAGGTAAAAGCGTTTGCATACCTAACTGATTAAGTATTTCTAGTGCATCATTGTGCTTAATCGGTTGAGTCATTGATTTATGCATGCATTGTAAGTATTATGCCCTAGGTCCAATCGACTTTGGACATAAATACTTTTATATATAATTAATGCAATTAAATGGCAGATCTATTATTTAATAGACAATTAAATAAATAATAGAGTCCGTAGATTCAAATATTTGTAATTTATTAATCACAAGGAGTTGTGATTGTGAGATACAAATTACATCTGATTGAATCTTAAATCATCCGTGGTCGTAAGTAATAACGAGATACGGATATCGTTATTACGGATAGACCATCACGTGTGGCATTTCTTACTTGTGAAGTAAGTAGCTGATCTCACAAGTTAAAGTGTGGTGACACTTAAATGAACACGTGGATGTTTGTTATAGAACAAAATATTGGAGACCCGTCGAGAGATTCCACATGGATAACTATCTGAGTGTCGGTGGTTAATCTCTAACGTTCGGTAGTGAAATTGGTCCTTTGACTTGAGGTCGTCATGGTACCTTATATGAGGACAGTCATACTTTGGCGGTGTTGGATGTTGCTCTGAAGAGGGCCGCTAATACGACATCGTTCGGGTACGTCAAGAATCGTATGAAGGTTGTGATTGATCAATAAAGGATTCGTCACTCTTAGATAGTAGGAGATTATGATCTGCGTTTCATTCAATTAAGTCAATGATGAAATCCTTGGCCAAGGTGTACTCATAAGTCGAAAAGGAGTTTTCGATTTATATTGACTTAATAGTGGAGTGAAAGATATGATCGATGATCGAGATTGACACAA
>NW_019262870.1:157810-180301 GCF_002742605.1 Olea europaea var. sylvestris | reverse complement strand
GATGATCGAGATTGACACAACTCCATATCTCGTAATTGATCGGATCATATTGACTGGGATTATAGTTTCACGGTAAACGAACGAATTTGGTTTTGTCATACCACGTGACATTTTCCGTCACATGTTTTGCCCTGACACATTGCTAGATGTCAATCAGGGACGGCGAATGTGAATTGACGATAAATTAAAAGGGGTGTTTTAATTTATCAATTTTGATTAGATCAAAATAATATTTTACGTCGTTAGACATTGTGGTCGGGAACCTAATGGGTCACACACAAAAGAGAATTGGAAAATTGCAAATTGCCAATTGATTAATTTAACAATCGTTGGATAAATTAATTAATTGAATTTGTTATTTATATTTTCGAATTAATTAATTGGATTAATTAATTCACGGACCGGGTTTAATTAATTGGATTAATTAATTATTGGGCCGGACCGGGCCGAGCCTATTTGGGTTTATATAAATACATAACTAGGGTTTGAGGTCTATTAAGGTTTTCATTATTCTTGCTAGCACAAGAGAAAACCCTAGAGGCGGCAATCATATTCTCTGTGTGGATCACCGTTGGAGGCTGGACAATTGGACAGCTGTGGTGGCGAATCAAAGTTGTGGAACGAAAAGAAAAGCAAAAGGATTGCAGATCTGGAAAAGGTACAATCTTATCACAATTCCTAACCAAACACAATGAGATCTATTGGATGGGAATCGAAATAATTTAATTTTCCGCTGTGCATGTATAAGTAGATTCCCAATATGCATTACATTTGTGTACCTATATTTTCTAGGTAATTTCATGCGTGTGCATCTTCATTATATATATATATATATATATAATTGGTTGGCACGAACTGAAACATCCATGCGACCGCATGGGAAACAAGCTTGCTGTCGCATAAGGCATAAACCGGCAGAAAATTATAGAATCTCGGCAGTTTCCTTGCTACAATTCTAATTTTGCACGTTTCTCTAGCATCCTTTAATATTTGTTTCCTTTTTAAATTAGGTTTTTATTATTTTATTCCTTTTTAATTATATTTTAGGATTTTAGTATAAATAGGAACTTCTTTCATTATTGTAGAGGAACCTTGACATTATGAAATATTGAAATATTCTCTCGAAGCTTGGCTTCAAAATTACCTTTGTTCATTCATGAGTTTTATCAAACTTATCAAGATTTAATATCTTGTGGCGTTCAAATAAATCATCGAGTTAGATTCTTTGGGTTGTGTAATCAAAAGTTTCTTCGCATCGCCGTTATCATTGGGTTGTTTGATTCATTAATTCTTTGGGTCAAATTCAAAAATTCGAAGGAGATTTCAAGATTGTATGATTAAGAAGTCGTTCGTTTCATATACGTTCGGTTGCTTAGTTCACTTTTGCAGGTCAATTCCTAAACCTTGATCATTATTTGGACATTCTTGGGATCCGTTGTCAATTCCTTTGGGTTCGATAACAACCTTGCTAACCGGGTTCATATCAATGACAATCACATGTTAGTAAGATGACTTTGAACATGAATTGATCAAATTTATTAGACCTAAACTCAAGTATAATCCCCGGTTATATAAAAGCTCATTATCTTATGTTCTTCTTCGATGCTTTTTTTATTCGAGCAATTAAGCCTACAGAGTGTCTCAAAACTTGTGCCTATGTCAACTGACTTGGGTTAACCGACCTAAAGCTCGCTATAGAGTCATATTTGTCATTTAATAAAGAAGGACCTCCACTTAAGATGTAAAAAATATGATGAGCTTTAGAAATATTGAAAAATGTGAAACATATTAATGCTCAAAGTTGGGAGAGAAAAGAAAAGAAAAAATATATATGCAATATGAACTTCATTTAACAGTTCTAATGTGCTTTAAATAGTTTGACTTTCATAAGTAGATAAACTTATTGACAGTGATATTTAACATACCATTTCTCACAAAATTAAGATTTGAAGTCCTGCTTACAAATAATTAGTGATACTTTACACACATTGGTCACTTATACAATTTACTTCATGTTAACTTGAATTGAGTATGTGGGAAGAAAGTTTACTGATCATTTATTATATTTGTGCTTGCTATCAACTGTATTTTTAAGTTATTGTATATTGATGTTAAAAGTGTTTTTGATATTGATTCCTTCATCATTTGTAACAAAAATGGGGAGAGTACTTTATATCAGGGGGAGATATGAAGAGATAGAGACTATATTATCATACTTTTTGAGAGTACTGCATTTTAGAGGGGAGAGAATATGTTGAGAGTTTGTAGTAAGGGAAAGATTGATTATTTTCATTGCAATCTATATCATAATGCATAGTTGTTTGGGTTTTTGATATTTTGTAATATTAATGTTTTGGTTAATGTTTTGATTGACATTAGTATTACTTCTCATTCTAGCATGCTTAATTATGATTATGTGCTTGAATTGTTATATTTCCTGTATCACGTGTTTTTATACCGGGTATTTGAGCCTTTGATTTCAAAAAACAGGCCTAACAAGGAATGTAAGAAAATAGAACTTCGTAGATTAGATTTTTTTTCTTTCACTATCTTGACTTTATTGTATAGTTTTATCACAGAATGTCAAATGAAGAGATTGTTAGATTTCTATTGTATTGACAATTCTTTAGACAAATGGATTAGTATAAAAGAGTTGTAAAAGTCAAGAAATCTTTTGAAATTGGTAGTATAGTCCTTGAAGGAGGCCAAAATGTACAAGAAGATCACATATGATCAAGAGAACGCAATTAGAAATTTAAAGAGTGTCAAAGAAATGCACAAGTTATTTTTCAAATTCTCAGTCGTAAATTGCAATACATTTTTCACATAGATAACATTGAATTTGGACAAGGTTACTTCTACAAAATTGTAGTCTTTTGAATTAACTTTTCAACGCATTTTGAATCACCTCAATCGAATATCGAAAGAGAAAGTTATAATGAAAATATTGACTGCAGCTCTAATGTTGCTCCTTGCTCAAGCGACGGGCTTATGCACAAAATGCCCTAGTTACTTAAAAACATGAGGTGTAAAAAGTTGTAATTGTAGATATTTATTATAACTATGTATTCTCAAGTTTAACTTGTGTTTGTGTGTGTTTACCTAGTCCTCGTTTGATAGCAATTTTTCACCCTAAAAAATTGAATTTTTGACAATTATTTCACTATTCAAACCGTCATTTTTTTCTTTATTTATAGGTGGGATCCACTTTTCTCTTTAATAATCAAAAAATCAATTCTCATAATCACTATCGAATAGGTCCCTAAATATGTCGGTATGGATTTTAATCAATATTCAAGGTGGAGACATCAAAGTCAAAGCTAAGAAAAATGTTCTGATTGGCATCATCTTTTTCTACACCAACTACCACCTTCCATGGGTTCAAACCCCAAAATAACAACCGCTTTCCCTCCTTTTCTATTTCTCAACAATTTTTTTTGATATTTAACATATTTATATTTAAAGATTAAAAACACATTTCGTAATGAACTTTACCTGTCTACGTGTATTTAGCTATAATTCGGTGCATGTTGAGTTTAATGATGAATCTAATTAATTAAATCGAGCAGTGAACTAAGTATTTTGCTACTTTACTCTGTCCATGTTTGGTGTAGATCGAAAGTTGATAAAAATCTCAAGTCAAAGTTAAAAATTAGTTTTAACCATATATTTTATCAAAATTTACTAAAAATTAATTTTTAATGTACAACAAACAGGGGCTCCATTGATCAAACTATAAAGCAAAAAAATAAACCCTAGTCAATATGTTGGAATGAAATATCTCATTGTCACTTCTGGTATGAAAATTAGATAATATTGAAAAAAAAATATCAAAATTCTTATTCATTATGCTTATAATTCAAAACCATTACATCATGCGTTAGTGCAATTACATGCACGCAAATTAAAGTTTTGGATTAATTTATCATTTATTTCCGTTTTTTACTTTCCAAAACCCTCTTCCTATATCCATAATCCTAATTAATTTTTTAAAATATATCTTATTTTCATAAACCTTAGGATAGGTATTCCCTTTCACGGTAAATTGTGTTACCAAACCATATACCAAGTAGGGTTAGTGAAGTAAAAAACTATTGCCAAGATTTACACGCAATTCCACGTATCTCACACACACAGACAAACACAGTGTGAATGGTCTAATTGAAAATAAGAAAAGCTTCAGCTTGGAAATAAAAAATTGAAGGATAATGGAGACAGTGGTTGAGAAATCACTTTCAAAACGATGAAAGGGAGAAAAAAGATTGACGTAAAGCACAAAAAAGCACATGGGGATCGGTTTCCTGTGAGCTGAATGTACCAGATTAATAAACATGCACGAGGGCATGTGGAGTTGAATTCGTTTTTTCATTTTAAAATTTTTTAAAATAAATTATTCTGCAATATGCACATATGATTATTAGAATATGGAATTTATGCACACATAATACAGAATGGAATAGATATTTTCTAAATTATATGTAGCCCCCATTTGTTTCTCATTTTTGGAAGAATGAGAATGAAAAATATAGTCGTTACGGGCTCCACACAAGAGATAGAAATTCAAATTTGGTGGTTTGATTTAATGGATAACGATTATCTTTTTCATTTTAATGAGAAAATAATAAAAACCAAACAGGGGCTTATATATCTGCATGTTGCAGAAGATTTTATTCTAGTTTTCAAATCCAGAAAATAATTGAAATTTTAGCTGACAATAACATGGATGGGAAAGCCCTCCAGCTTAATTCCAACTAATAAAGTCATAGGATGCACTGTCTTGGCCTGTGCAAATTATGCAACGTGGGTCCTCCGTCCCCATTATCACCCTATTTCAAGAGTGGTAGGTCACATTATTCACATCGTGTCTGTTTAGTCTTTGTTACTCCAAAGAATTATATGATAGTAGTGATTAAGAAATTAATTTTTTTCTTTCTTTCTCGATAGCGTCATGTAATAGCTAGATTTTACTACCAAACAGACCTGTTGGATCATAGATAAGAGGATACATGTACATGAATATTGCAATTTTGAACCTTTTATCGCAGTTATAATAATTTTTTTTGAGTAAATTATAGATTCTATCGTATTTGTTTTTCTTGGTCCTGTCCCTTGCATATTCACATACTAGTTAGATATGCATATACAAGTATTTATTAGCTAAAAAAAACTCTTGGAGTTAAAGAGAAATTAAAGTATGTAGTTTAATTTGATTCCCTTTTTAATTAAAAAGTTATATATGTAGTTTAGCAAGAAACATTCGAAGCAGTAATATAAAATTTGTTGCTTTAGTTGTGGGTTCATGAGCTTATTTGTCTGACATTTTTGAATGACTTATATTGTTAGAAGTGTTGAGTTGTAATACAGTTGCTCTTAAGTTTATTTGTTTGGTCACTCAAATGAGGGGATCAAATGCCATAAAAGGTTTATTTTATATTTACCGGACACTAATTGATTTCAAATGAGATAGTTAAAATTCAATCCGAATAAATTGTATCAGAGATAGGGTTATGAATTTGAGTTACAAGAGCCTCATGTTTAGGGAAGAATTGTAGGAGTGAACAAAGATGCTCTTAAAATCAAGGGCCGAGTAACTCAAATGATGGTGATCAAACACTGTAAAAGTTTTACACCGTTCTCTATTTTTATAGTTGAAACGTGATCCAACAAGAAAAAAATGCAAAAAAATAAAAATAATAGTTAGATTGCTTCATTACACTAGGACACTTTTAAATTATTCTTGAATGTTAAACAATGTGTTTATTTTTGTCAAAATTTTCATTACTTTCATCTACACCCACATGTCAGTTTGATGTTATTACTTTATTTGGCATGATATATTATTAAGCAGAAGACAAGCCAAGAAAAATAACCATATATTTGAAAGTGATAGTGGAATCCAAATCAAATTAATATAGTTATTTGAACAATTTATTTTCACGTTCAACTTTATAAGGTTGAAAATGCTCAGGCTCATTTCCTTAAATGTCCCTATGTTGTTCCTCTCAGGTAGAAATGAATAACGAAGTAATCTAGGAAAAAAAGGATTCCAAAATTGAACCTCTCTAAGCAAAAACACATAAAATAAAATCCCTTTTTTTTTAAGTTTATGAAACGTGTATCTTTAAGCCATGTTTTACCTAAGTACTTAGATAAGGAAACCATATAATTAAGCTATGTAACATAAAAAATAACATGGGGGTGAAAAATATGGAAGTGGCGGGGACTGGGTTGTGGCGGTAGTGGTGGGGGGGGGGTAGGAAGAACTAAGACAAAAAAGACCAGCTCTATAGGGTTATGAAAGAGAGGTTTCTGGGATTTTTCTTTTCCCCCATTTTCTATCTTATCTGAATAGTTGCTGGTAGTATAATGGGATGGGAATAGAGGATATGTCCTGCTGCACCATACCTGTTGGTGAGCTGGGTGGCACCTCCTGCCCCCCTCCCTATATTCCTGCCTATTCCCTCCCTTGCTTTTGTCTACTAGCGCTCAACGTGCTTGTGTATTGAGCACGGGAGTGTAAATTTCGTTAACTCAATGCATGTACATCGCAATAGAAAGATTTGACAATATAATGAACAAAATTTTACCTTTTTTTTAATTCAAAGCAACATTATGTTAAGATAAATCGTCCCATACCAAAAAAGATATGCAGACTAAAGAAGTAGCATTAAAAGCTAAGTTATGGGCCACCTTACTACCATATCGTGGAATAAAGTGACAAGAACCACAAACCACAACAAGAAGTGCAACGACATTACCAAACAAAACAGCATTTGACACAGAAGTTTCCTTGTTCGTGATCACTTTTACCACTGTCAATACATTGCAAACGACCAAATCATTTTCCATGCCAACTCGAATGTTCTTATCCATTGCATAGCACCAGCTGCCACCACCAAGCCTCAACCAAGTATTGAAAGAGAAAAAATGGTGCAATGTTCATGCTTTAAACATACTGACCATTCTATGTTCTCCTGTTTTTTTAATCGTAAAATGGTGCAAGTTTTATAAGTTGATATGTTGATTCAGGAATCATGCAACATGGATATCCACATCCCATTCCAAATGTTAAAAGGAAATGGTTAACATGCATATTAATGGTTGTTGCATATTTCAAGTTTACTTTAGAATTCAATAAAATTGCCTTGGGGAGCAAGAAAATAGAAGTCTCTAAAAAATTTTGATAAGCGAGCAAAAATAGTAATTTAAAATTAAAAAATCAGAATTTTCTAGAATGTCTTGAGAAACAAATAGTAAAGTCATGAAAAAATTAGAATTTTTTAGAATAGTTTCCACCACCATTTTGTGTGTATAAATAGGGGCTACCACCTTCAAAATGATGTAACAAAAAATTCAAAAAAGCATCCAACCTCTTGCATTGTAAATCAAAAGCCACTTTGTAAAACTTTTGTTGGGAGTCGAACTGCTGATCACCTTTGATTTAAATTGTGCTTCCACAATTTTAACTAAAAGCGTGTTTTGTAAAGTGACACTTTACTAATGAAAGGAGTTAACTGGATTGTGACACGTGCTGATCTCTTGGCCGTTGGATCTGATTCTAGATGATTCTATGCATTTAACCCTAAATGATTTGGGTGGCTGTTGGTCTTTCATTCTACTCCATTCGGCTTCTTGAGTTCGAGGGTTTTGAGTCGCCTCTCTTTCTCTCTCGATGAATCTTCTCATTTTGGCTCCATTCTTGAGTGATTTTCAGAACTCTTCCTTGAGTTAATCCATGATATGTTATAGATCTCCAACCTAGTGAACTGCCGTGTTGAGTTCATGGAAACCTGAGTGGTTTCATGTGATGTGCAGTCGGGTTTGATGAAATCTTGGTGATTTCTTGTGTTTTCTATGTGGAATAGCTTACATATTGTATAATGACTTGTGAAGTCATGTGATTCTTGGATGGTAGTTCCTGTGACTTAGTTGCCTGAGTGATATGTGCGTGGTTTCTTTGTGAACCGTGGTCTGCCTTGGTGAATCCTTATGAGATAAGTCTTTGTGACTTGTATATTGTAATATTCTGAAACATTGTATACTTACTGTTTGATTTTGGGGGCCTTATAGTGCAACCGAGCTGAATCCATTCATAGTGGATGCTCAACAGGGGATTAGGCACTTGTGCTGAACCTCTGGGGCTTCGGCAGAAAAAATCATCGTGTTCATTATTTTTGTACATTTATTTTCTGCATTTATTGGTTCGGTTTCTATGAATGTTGGTTAATCCTGAGTGTCTCGACATTTCAGTGGTATCAGAGCTTCTTGGAATATTGAGGACACCTGATTCTTGAAGGAACCGGATTCTTGAAACCTGCTCCAAATTGCAGTGAGCACTGACTGCAGGAATCTGAGTTCTTCGAACTCATTTGGTGAGATCTTTCCTATATTACTCTGCTGGTAATATTTACTGTAGAATTTCCTGAAGATTTCCCTCGACTTACCTTGCATTATAAACCTACTGTGCTTGGTCTTTGTCCTAAGACTCTTGAAGTCATAGGAATCTGAGATAACAACGCAGTAAGGTGTGCAATTGGAAGGTCTTGCTGGAGAAATTCAGTTTTGAAATACATAGGAATTGTGAACTCTTTTTGATATCCCTGCTTCTTTACTGAGTGCTATGTGTTCTGGAGATCAAACTTGTGTGCTATGTATTAACTTGGCGTTTTTGCAATGGCGGCCACTGCTAAGTTTGAAATGAGCATGTTTGATAGAAGGGGGGATTTTAGTATGTGGAGTCAAAAAATGAAAGCTATTTTGATGCAACAAAGGTGTGCTAGAGCCCTAGATAATTCTTGGCCTGTTGAGTTACCTCCTGGTAGAAGAACTGAGTTAGAAGAAACTGCTTGGAGTAGCATTTTTTTATACCTTTCAGACAATGTGATCAGAACCATAGGAGAAACTAAAACTGCTTCTGAATTATGGAACAAATTGAAAGCACAATATGAACCAAAAACTGTTCCAAACAAATTTTTTCGTTAAAACAATTCTTTTCTTTCAAAATGGATCCATCTGTTGACTTAGAAGAAAACTTGAATAGGTTTACAAAGTTGACCCAGGATCTAGCCAACTGTGATGAAAAATTATCACAAGATCAGTTGACTGTGGTCTTGTTGAACTCCATTAGTGATAGGCATAGAGATTTAAAGAATGCCTTGGAATATGGTAGAGAAAATCTTACCACAGACATCATAACAAATGCCTTAAGAAATAAGGTTCTTGAATTAAAATCAGATTCTATCAACCAACAAAGCGGAGAAAATCTTTTGTTAAAGGGCAAGAATGTTGGTACATCTAATTTTCATTCAGAGTTTCAAAATAACCCTAGAAAAATGAAATTTGACAAAATGAAATCTAAATATAAAGCAAAGGGAAAGAAATGTTACTACTGTGGTAAGTTGGGTCACTTTGCTAAAGACTGTTATAAAAAGCAAAATGATTTGAAAGAAAAGAAGATAAGTGAAGGCAACAATATTATAACCTATGATAAACAAAATGTGAACTATGGCCTGGTTCTTGTAAATGTTGAAAGGAACCTAAATCAAGAATGGATTATCGACTCAGGTTACTCTTTTCACATGTGCCCTAACAAAAACTATTTTCTGGATCTTGAACAAACTAAAGGTGGCCAAGTTATCATGGGAAATAACATGACTTGCAAAGTAAAGGGTATTGGAACAATAAAACTACTTCTGGAAAATGGCAGAATTTTACTTTTAAAGGGTACCGGGTTTGTTCCTAAATTAGAAAGAAACTTAGTGTCTCTAGGAATGTTGGATGACATGGAGTTTGACATAAAATTGGGTTAAGGATAGATAAAAATCTTTAGGGATAGTGATTTAATCATTTCTATCCCAAAGAGATATGGTTTATACTTTCTAAATGCAAAACCCTTACTTGGATTTTCAGCAACAGTTTTAGATGATAAAAATAATCTTGCAAAATTGTGGCATTGTAGACTTGGTCACATTGGGTTGAAAGGGTTAAAGGCTTTACATAATAAAGGTGTATTTGGAAAACTAAACATTGGTGACTTGTCTAATTGTGAACAATGTTTGGTAGGAAAACAAGTTAAGTTACCTTTTCCCGCTAGTACTCATAAATCAAAGCAAATTCTAGAATATTTACATGCTGATTTGTGGGGTCCTTCATCTACCTCTACATTATCTGGTTACAAATATTACTTGTTGATTGTTGATGATTTTTCAAGGAAATTTTGGGTTTTTCTATTAAAAACCAAAGATGAAACTTTTACTATTTTCAAAGATTGGAAAACTCAAATTGAAAATCAAACTGACTTGAAAATCAAGACTTTAAGAACAGACAATGGTCTAGAATTTTACAACTATGAGTTTGATAATTTTTGTAAAGAACATGGCATTTTAAGACACAAAACTGTAACCTACACACCCCAGCAAAATGGCATTGCAAAAAGGATGAATAGGACTATATTAAATAAGGTTAGATGCATGCTCTTAAGTTCAGGCCTGCCCAAATTAATTTGGGGTGAGGCTGTAAAAACTGCTGCATATTTGATTAATCGAAGTCCTACAAGTGCTTTAAACTATGATGTGCCTGAATCTGTGTGGACACAAAAGCCTATTACTTATTCTTACTTGAAAACATTTGGATGTGCTGCATTTGCTCATCAAAACATAGGGAAACTTAAACCTAGATCTGTTAAGTGTGTGTTTTTGGGCTTGCTGAAAATGTTAAAGGATATAGGCTGTGAGTTTATGGGGAAAAGGGTTACAAAGTAATAATAAGAAGGGATGTGGTCTTTAATGAATCATGTATGCCATGTTTGGAAGGAAAGAAAGGGAACTTAACTGAAAATGATGTCCAAATTGAGGTGGAGCCTACTAAAATTGATGATATCAGTTCTGCCCCTCTAGAAACTGAATGTACAGAGGCTGACTAGAATGAGAATGAGCCTGATTTGACTGAATCTGATCAAGGTGATGACTTAATTCAACCCCTAGATGATTACCAGCTCACTAGAGATAGGGATAGAAGGCAAATTAGACCACCTGCTAGGTTTAATAGTGATGACTTTGTGTCTTTGTTCACTTACCAAGAAGAAATTGAATCTGAACCTATTTCCTATCATGAAGCCTTGAAATCTAAAGATTCTAAGCGGTGGTTGAGTGCTATGGAAGAAGAAATGTCTTCCTTATACAAGAATGAAACTTGGGAATTGGTTGACAAACCAAAGGATAAGAAACTAGTTGATTGCAAGTGGATTTATAAAATAAAGGAAGGGGAAGGTGGCACTAATAATATTAGATACAAAGCTAGACTAGTTGCCAAGGGTTTCACACAAAAGGAGGGTGTGGACTATGATGAGATCTTTTCCCCCGTGGTCAAATATACGGCTATAAGATGTATTCTTGCTTTAGCTGAGCAATTTAAATGGAAACTTGGTCAACTGGATGTAGAAACTGCTTTTCTTTATGGTGAATTGGAAGAAATTATCTACATGAATCAGCCTTTAGGATTTATAAAAGGAAATCCTGAAAAAACTGTGTGTTTGCTAAAAAAATATTTATATGGCCTAAAACAAGCTCCAAGACAATGGTATAAAAGATTTGATTCATTTGTCTTGAAACTTGGGTTTAGTAGAAGCAATTATGATACATGTCTTTATTGTAAAGGAAGTGGTGGTAAAGATTCTTTGTATCTTGTGCTTTATGTTGATGATATATTTCTTGCTAGTGCCAATAAAGCTGAAATTGATGATATCAAACACAAACTAAAATCAGAATTTGATATGAAGGATCTTGGTTCTGCTAGGAAGATTCTTGGCATGCATATTAAAAGAGATGAAAAATCTGATTGTTTGATTTTATGTCAAGAAGAATATGTGAATAAGATTCTTAAGAAGTTTAATATGTTTGATTGTAAGCTTGTGACTTTACCCCTTGCTAATCACTTTATTCTAACATCTTATTCATGCCCTAAAACTGAAGATGAACTTGAAAGAATGTCTAAAATACCTTATGCCAATGCTATTGGTTCAGTCATGTACTTAATGATTTGCACCAGACCTGATTTGGCATTTAGTATTAGTGTTTTGAGTAGATTCATGGGGAATCCTGGTGAAACACATTGGGAAGCCTTAAAATGGTTAATGAGATACTTAAAAGGTTCATCCAACCTAGGTTTGATGTTTAAAATGAATAAAGAGGGGGTAATTCTAAAAAGTTATACAGATTCAGATTTTGCTGGAAACAGAGACAATAGGAAATCCACTTCATCTTATTTTTACACTTTGTGTGGCACTGTGATAAGCTGAAAATCTCAGTTATAGAAAATTGTTGCTCTATCTTCCACCGAGGCTGAATATATTGCAGCCACTGATGCCATCAAAGAAGGCATCTGGCTGCATGGTTTACTAAATGAACTTGGTTTTGTAGATACTAATCCAATTCTGTTTTCTGATAATCAAAATGCAATCCATTTGAGTAAAAATCCAATGTTCCACAGTAGAACAAAACATATTGATGTTAAATACCATTTTATAAGGGATATTATTTCAAAAGGATTGCTGAAAATAAATAAAATTTGTACCTTGAACAACCCCTCAGACATGGGAACTAAAGTAATACCTTTAAACAAATTTGAAAATTGTTTGAAGATATTATCTATTGATTCTTTATATTGAATGTACAGGTACAACCGAGCATATGAAACTATAAATGCTGGTTAAGCTCATGGCTGCACTATATGCCTTAAAATTATGGAAGCAAGGTGGAGATTGTTGGGAGTCGAACTGCTAATCACCTTTGATTTAAATTGTGCTTCCACAATTTTAACTAAAAGCGTGTTTTGTAAAGTGACACTTTACTAATGGAAGGAATTAACTGGATTGTGACACGTGCTGAACTCTTGGCCGTTGGATCTGATTCTAGATGATTCTATGCATTTAACCCTAAATGATTTGGGTGGCTGTTGGTCTTTCATTCTACTCCATTCAGCTTCTTGAGTTCGAGGGTTTTGAGTCGCCTCTCTTTCTCTCTCGATGAATCTCTCATTTTGGCTCCATTCTTGAGTGATTTTCAGAACTCTTCCTTGAGTTAATCTATGATATGTTATAGATCTCCAACCTAGTGAACTGCCGTGTTGAGTTCATGGAAACCTGAGTGGTTTCATGTGATGTGCAGTCGGGTTTGATGAAATCTTGGTGATTTCTTGTGTTTTCTGTGTGGAATAGCTTACATATTGTATAATGACTTGTGAAGTCATGTGATTCTTGGATGGCAGTTCCTGTGACTTAGTTGCCTGAGTGATCTGTGCGTGGTTTCTTTGTGAACCGTGGTCTGCCTTGGTGAATCCTTATGAGATAAGTCTTTGTGACTTGTATATTGTAATATTCTGAAACATTGTATACTTACTGCCAGATTTTGGGGGTCTTATAGTGCAACCAAGCTGAATCCATTCATAGTGGATGCTCAACAGGGGATTAGGCACTTGTGCATTTATTGGTTCGGTTTCTATGAATGTTGGTTAATCCTGAGTGTCTCGACATTTCAACTTTAATAAAATTATTTTCTTCCTTCTTCAACTATCTTGTTCAATTAAATTACTCCTATAATTTCTATCCCTCATAAAATCTACTTAATCGCTTCTATTTAAACTCATTTATTTCTTCTATTCAAAATAAAAACTATCAATGCATATTGTCCAGTACAATAGATAGAATTTATCGTCTTTTCATATTCATTTCTAAACTATTCAGTTCCATATATAAACAAGTGAACTTATAATACAAGTGCATTTATAACTTATTAGTCACTCATTTAAGTATTCTAAGAACAGCCAATGTACCAATCCTATTAAACTTTAAAGTTAAATATAGCCATACTATAATATTCATTTACTACTACTTTTTTTCTCAGATCGTCACCCACTTCACTTACATACACATACACATACACATACACATACACATACACATACACATACATAACTTGTACCCCTTTTTCTCTCTAGCAAAGGAATCAACCTTTAAAAAATTGTACTTGTCCTCCTAACTTAAATTCAATGACAACTGTCCATGTAGAAAATTATGCACCACACTTCACGCGATAAATTTAGCTTTTCAAATTTGAACTTTGGCACTGTTTATCATATATATATATATATATATATATATTAGGGAACGGAACACCATTCAAAAAATAATAATAATAATAATAATAATAATAATAATAATAAAATAAAAAAATGAAAGAGACATGAAAATACATAAATAAAAAAGAAATTATTTTGTTGAAGCTCATAAGGTATATAAGCTATCTATCAGAGCAATGAACGAGGCTCCTTCTAACTGGCGACGTTATTTTCTCTTTGACGTTATGTATATGAAATGACTTATCAAGTGCCCTTTTTTTACGTCCATTACAAAGAGAAATTTTAATAAATATATTATAGAATAATATTTTTTGGGAGAATGTGTGGTTATGAAACAGGGAAAATTTTTTGATTGACGTATGATATTATTTTATTGAAGAATGTGTAGTTGAAAAATATGAGAGAGAAAAATGTATTAAAATTATAAAAGATGTCAAAAAATGGCATAAACAGCTCTCCCTCTCTCTCTCTTTCACATAAATTTTCTTCCTATATCTCTCTAAAAGTATGACTCGTCGATCATGATTGCATGAAAATGGCCTTCTTCCCCGCCAATTTTATGCTGCAAACTCATAATGAAGATGAACATCAACCCTCTACTTCTCTCAATTCAATTCTTCCCCATTGCAACTCTCGAGACTTCCATGGTCCTTTCTCTCTCCACATATACTTACATGAATTGTTCGCATATATTTCAACCTCTTAATGGATTTCTAACATTAACTTCTTTAACTGATGCAGGTGTAGTTTCACTTACCGGGAAGAGATCGTCGGTGTTTTCCGATGCTTGTGAAGATAATCACGGGGAGGATGATTTGTCAGACGACGGATCACAACTGGGAGAGAAGAAGAGGAGGCTTAACATGGATCAAGTGAAGACACTTGAGAAAAATTTTGAGCTGGCGAATAAGCTCGAGCCTGAGAGGAAATTTCAGCTGGCTCGGGCTTTAGGCCTGCAACCGAGGCAGATTGCGATATGGTTCCAAAACAGGAGGGCAAGGTGGAAGACAAAGCAATTGGAGAAAGATTATGAAGCTCTTAAGAAACAATTTGAAGCTGTTAAAGCAGATAATGATGCCCTACAAGCACAAAATCAGAAACTTCAAGCTGTGGTACGTAAAATTTCTAACATATTCTTGAATAAAAAATAATAATAATAAAAAAATAAATAAAATTCTGTGTGTGTGTGTGTGTAAGCATTGGATAAAAAAATCATCAAATGATTCCTTGTTCAAATAGATTGGAACTATTCACATAGCAATTGGTATCGACTGCTCATCACGGGTGTGTTTAAGTGCCATTTCCAGGTAGAATATGCTTTTGTAATAGTGATTTTTTGAAAAATATATTGTTAAAATTTAGTCCCGTTTGACAATCATTATTTTTAAACTCATTTTTAACAACACATGCACGTAATAAAATATTTTTCATGTAAATTCAAACTTTTCACTGCTTTTAGCCACATGTTCTCCTAAAAATACTATTCAAAATTCTATTTTTCCTTAAATAATGGTTGTCAAACACGTGCTTAGAGAAAAGTTTTGAATTTACATGTAAAATTATTTTATTAAGAAAATGTGTAGTTAAAAAATGAATTTGAAGAAAAATAATTTTTCATGGAATGTAGCGGGGCGAGTATGCAGTATTATACAATATATTAAGTGTTTGTTTGAGGCAACGTATTTGAAAATTAATTTTTAACAAATTAATTTTTCACTTTATATTATTCACTAAAATAATTTTGCACATAGACTCAAAAATTTTCACTGTTTTTTAACTATAAATTCACTAAAAAAATCATTTTTTTAATTCAAACGATCTCTCTTAAACAAACACGGTCTAGTACAATACCAATTATCAAACAAATCATGAGAGAAATATTAGATTTTGATTACCTTAATTTATTAAAAAGGTAACCGGGAGAACAGGCTAGACAAATCTTGGAAGCAACATCATTACACTTAGGATTAGCTACATAATTTATTGACAATTATAGAGAGAAAAAAATTGTATTAGATTAATAAACTCATGGTTGCAGATACTGGTTCTAAAGAAAAGGGAACCAACGGAGTCTATCAATCTGAACAAAGAACTGGAAGGTTCTTCTAGTAACAGAAGTGAAAATAGCTCGGATATTAAGTTAGACATATCAAGAACACCAGCAATTGACAGCCCTTTACCTGCTCATCCCCAGAACAGACCCCTCTTTGCACCTTACATGAGGCCTAATGGTGCAGCACAACTTTTCCAGACGTCGTCTAGACCTGATATTCAGTGCCAGAAACTGGACCAAACTGTGAAGGACGAAAGCTTCTGCAGTATGTTATGCAGCATGGACGATCAAACCGGGTTTTGGCCATGGCTAGAACAACAGCATTTCAGTTAATCTGAAACTACTAATGGCCCTATAACTAAGTATAATCAATATGGATTTCATCATAATATTTTAAGAGTTAATTTGAATTCTTGATTTTGGCACTTGGGCTGGTATAGAAATTAATGTATATGGATTATCTTTGCTTTACATGTTACACCCATGTTTTTTGCAAATTATATTAATCATGGTAATGTCCCCAGTTCTATGATTATGTAAAAGTAAACAGACTTAATGCTTTCGAACTTATCTTAAACAAAGTCATTTTCTCTTTTTCTTCAATGAATTCACATTAAAAGAGAGAGAGAGGGAATCAAACACACATTTCAAGATAGAAAAAGGATAAAGAGATGGAACAGTAGAAAACAAGGAGAGTTGGAAATGGTCATTTTCATGAAGGGGACAGGGACAACTTTGTGCTGACAAGTGAAAAAGAAAGGAGTCATGTTATTTGTACAAAATTGGTTGATAGAGTTGGTTTATAAAACAATATCTACATCAAATTATTTCAAAAATACTTTTTTTAAATCATTTGAAATCAATGGTCAAAATTCTGCCAACACTTATTTTGTCAACCATTTCTATCAACTTATCTTATACAACTAGATTAATTGAAAAGAAAGAGGGTATGGGATTGTACTACTTGCATGTAATGAAAGAAAAGTTCACCAACACTTTTTTGAATTATTGTTCAAAGAAAGAATTCATGTTATCCTCTATCACCCATCCCCTAGCGTCTAGATAGCAAGCTCATTGCCCCTCGGGGCATAGGCCAGTGGTGCAAAAGACAAGAGTGAGGTT
Organism: Olea europaea var. sylvestris; assembly: GCF_002742605.1. Taxonomy (NCBI): domain Eukaryota; kingdom Viridiplantae; phylum Streptophyta; class Magnoliopsida; order Lamiales; family Oleaceae; genus Olea; species Olea europaea. Next base: position 162,993 of record NW_019262870.1, on the reverse strand, counting down.
ATCTCACACCTTGCTAGTAGCCACAGTATGGGGGTTCGATTCCTGAGACATGGAATTGGACTCCTTATAGGTGCAATGTACATGCAGTTCTTGTTCTCTGGCCTATTAGGACACATCCTGCGATTTACCTCTCTCACAAAGCTTTAGGGAGGGGACAGTGGGAGCCCTCAAGATTGAGGTTCAACCTTTTTTAGATAGCAAGCTCATCATAAAAGTCGAGTAGTACACGGTATTAGACTTGATAGAAAAATAGACGAGACTTAACAAATTAATGAACAAATTTTCTTATATTGTTCTATAATGCTAATTTTACAGTCAAACCGGTGCAATGATGATTTGGGATTGGCTCGTTACTACTTGCTATTGCCCGATAAATCAAATGATGAAGTCCAAAACCCGGATCCATTAAATTGAGAAATGTCGCATTTTGAAAGTGCGCCTTTAGTTATAAATGTTGCTTCAATACTTACAAAGCGGCTAGTTGCTCTGGACCATTACATCTTCTGTGATTTGCACTTTCAAAAGCTGACTCGATCATATGATTCTTGTTCTTCATTTTTCTTGACTGGTTTTCTGATAATATGCCTATATTACTATTTGTTTGTCTATTTTGACTTATGTTTCAAATTTTCTCATTCTAAATTTTGATTAAACCACAGTTTTAAATCACGATTCTCATATAATCATGGTGAATTTTGAAAATTGTGTTATAACTTTTCTTGAAAGTAGTCTTGCATTACTTTATGTATTTGCTCGATTTCGTTATCATTTTGTACTAAATGTTAAGAGATTGGTTATTGTTGGTATTGTTTTGTTATTATTGGAATTTTTTGTTAACCTCATTTAAGTAGCTTGTTGTATATGGCTTTGACTGTATGTTTCACTGTAAATATGACAACTACTTTTGAACTTGAAGTTTTTAATGGGACTTTCCTCTTTGGCAACAAAAAATAAAATGTATTTTATTTAACAAAAAGTTTCTAAAGCTATTCAGTCTCCATAGCTGTTGATAAGAGAGCTGAGATAAATACTTGCTTACACTTTCATCATTTTGTCTTTGTTTGGTCAAGTGTTAAGAAAAGTAGAAAAATTAGATTCTACAAAATTTCTTTGAAAAAAGTTAAAAGAGCTTTACTTGGTTATATCCTTACCAAACAAATTTTTCTAATTTAAAATGTTTTTCAACTTAAAATAGATTACTCTAAAGAGTTAGATGATAATTTGGATGTATTTAACGAAGTTGCTTAAGACATCACAATACGGAAGAAAAGATATGAGTATATAAAGTTGTTGTACTTCTTAATACATTTCTGAAACTTGTAGAGATATCAAGAATGCTATTAAGTATAATAGAGACACAATTAATTCCTAAAATTGTTATTTATTCTTTAAGAAGTAAAAATAGAAGGGTCTGTTTAATTGCAAAGATGGAATTTGGGTGGAAAGAAAATGAATTTTAGAGAATTAAATTATCTAGAAATTGTTTTCCTGAAAATTGTAAATTATTGTGTTTGATTGGTATAATTTTTCACGTGAAAAATGTTGAAGTAAAAGTATTTTTTGGTGTTCGTTTAGCTTTATTTTACATGAAAATTGTCAATTTAAGGGATATCCACTTCTACCATTGTCCCTAAAATTTGTTTCTATTGCCAACCAAAAAAAAAGGAAAAAAAGGATCAAAAAATCGTCTATATTTTGGTATTCGTTTGACTTTGTTTAACATGAAAATTGTCAATTTCAGGGATATCCTTTTTTTATAATTGTTCCTAGAATTTGTTCACATTGCCAAAAAATGAAAAAAAAAAAAAAAAAAAAAAAGGTGAAAAAACCAAAAACCACTTATCCCTAAGAAAATAAAAGGTGGAAAATCACGCTTTAAGGTGTTTTACCTAGAAATTCATGGAAAATCAATTCCCTAAAAAATTTTGTCAATCAAACAGGTCAAAAGTGAAAATTCAAATTCAAAAACAAGGTCCATAGGAAAATTTCGTGTACTCAAACGAGGCCTAAAAGCTGAAAAGGCTGAGGATAGTTACTCTTGAGAGTTTGTTTGTAAAGGGTAGATAATAAATTAGGTGAAATGGAAATCAATAGGATTAGTGTAGTTAGGGAAATAATTACAAGATAAAGAATAGAGGGAGGTCTGGGTTAAATGAAAGAAATAAAAAAATATTATGGGAGTGGAAAAGTAGGACATTTTATAAAAGACTAAAGCCAACATCATAGATAAAATTGTAGATGACGGAAAATAGTAACAGAAAGATAAAATTGTAGATGACGAAAAATAGTAAAACCCCTAAAGCCAACATTGTAGATGCCTTCTGATGCTTGAGGTCTTTGAAATAGTTGAACTACCCATGTCAGATATAATACGACATAGGTATGAGTATGGGTATGAGAATGGAATGTGTGTCAAATCCTCCAAATTCGAATGGGACTCTTCGTCGTTTTTGTTTCTTCTTCTTTCCTCTTTTTTTTTTCTCTCTCTTTTTCATTAGTTTCCATTTTCTTCTTTCCCATTTTCGCTCTCTATAAAACTAGCGTCTTCGTCGAGAGAGTGGATAAATCAGCGGCTGTTCATGAAATTATTCCTTCAATTTGATTTCGCTAGTGTACAGTTTCTAACAGGTAATAAACTGGAAAATAGAGTCCCGATGTCTTTCCATGGAGATTGAATAATTTAGTTCTATCTAACTCGACTTTAACCAAAACCAAAGGATCACACGAGAATTGTAGTAACTTGAATTAACCCTAATTTGACTACTATGCAACTATCTATGACTCAAACGAACTAAAATGCAAAATGAATAATTGAATGCAAATTTGATATAGTTAATAAATATGAGGTGCACTAGGATTACGAATCTCCAAGCAATGCTCACGTTTAACCCTAATTTTACAAATTGACAACGCGTTGAGTTCTTGAATAATCAATGCTCCTAAAATCTATCCTACAATCTCTCTCGACTAAAATTGAACCTACTCTTATATACCACCAGTCTATATCTCTATGACGAGTGTAAATATACAAGAATGCATGTAATTTTATGAACACTTAAAAATTTATGCAAGGCATAGTAGTGTATCTCTATCCCTTATCGAAACCTAAGATAATTTATACCCTGTCGAACTCATTTCCCTTCTCTCGAATGCATGAAATAAATCAGCACACTCACACAATTATGTGCACATAATTATGGAAGCAATTAGTTGTATGTAAATCATTCAAAATTCAATAATGTGGTTTGATATCAAAATTGCAAAACTAGAAATTAAAAAGTTACATCATAAGGTTCATTGATCTCCTAATATATGAAAATCTAGCATAGCATGGAGAATTTAACAAAATACATAATAACTCTGAGAAACGATATCACCGGCGTAGCATTGGGCGTGTAATCTCATTGATCTTCGTGATTATGGTGAAAAAAATCTTTTCCAATATGTGTTTTCTTCTCTCCCAATGTGTTCTCTCCTTCAATTGACAGTTCTAGGATTTATATATATTTCCCGCGACTTGTTTCTATAAGAGTTTTAAGCAGAGAAGAAAACTGAAAATTTCACATCAGATTTGTACCATGTGACTGCATGGTTATTCATGATTGTTCCATCAATTTTTCTTATTACCACCATGCAACTACATGGTATAAGTTTTCTTCCCAAAATTGGCATTTTGATCCTCGAACTTCAAATTTCTGGCATTGTAACTTTTTTCTTATTGTTCTTCTCCCAATACTTCAAGTCTAACACCTTCGTCTATGCTTTTGGTTCATCTTTTAGCTATTTGCATTTTAGTCCTTGAACTTACATTCTTTTCCATTCTGGTCCTTTTTTCTCCATTTTCTTCCTTCTATCATCCCATATTATCCCTAAGTTGATATGTAGCTCGTTTGCATTCTCGATTCGTCTTTCGGGTCATCTTTTGGATATTTTCACTTTGGTCCCTAAACTTTTGTTTTATTTTGTTTTTGCCCCTTTTGGCATCTTTTCTCATAAGTTCCATCATATCCATCAATATTGCACTACAAAACAAAATTGCATAGAATTAAGTCATATCCAACCAATTTTATTAACAATTAATCAGGTTTTATGGATCGAATTAGTGTAAAAATGCACTTATCGGCTGCGCTATGTTTTTTCCTTCTTTTTCTTCTTCTTTCTTTTTTCTTCCCATTTTTTTCTCTTTTTTTTTTCCTTCTCTCTCTCTGTAACGGTGGTTAGGATTTCGTTTGTATAAAATGAAAATGAATTTCATATAATGATACTTAGTGCTCTGTTAAGTCTATATTGCAATGAAATTCCTCATTTTTTTTTAAATAACATTTAATAATTCCAATGATTGAAAACTAAAACCTAAAATTTTATTTTATTTATCTCAATCCCTTATTCAATACTCATTTCTTTCTTTGTTAATAATTTATTTTAGTCTATTCAAAACTACATTTTGGATTAGTAAAAAAAGTTGAAGTTTGAAAAACGTACTCATGTTTGTAGTTTTAACTCGTTTTAGTTATGTCCTCGCATCCTACATTTTAAAAAATAAAAGATCCTATACTTAGATACGTACCCTTACCTGATATCTGTACCTGAGTCTGAGCATCATAGTAGATGTCTATGTTGTTACGAACCTATTTCTGATATGAATACTGCAAATGTTACAAGTAACAATTATTAGGTCGAAGAATGGTTAGATTCTAGTTACACGTTCCATATGAAATCTAAGAAACATTGCAGAAAATTTTAAGAAAAAATAAATAGGAGAGAGGCGGTTGTCAGTAATAATTTTGCATGCAAAATTGGAAAAAAAAAAAATTAACAAAAAGGGATATATCTACACAACTAAAAGAGTTAGATATGTTCTAGATTTAAATTGAAATTTGATTTTCAATTGAGGATTTAGAATATGCCCCGTTTGATTCTCATTTTTATCAAAATACATTTTTCTCTTTTTTTCTTTTTAACTACACATTCTTTATTAAAATAATATTACACGTAAATCAAAAAAAATTCTTTATTTTTTATCCACACATTCTCCATCAATCTATTATTCTAAAATTCATTTTTCCATAAAAATGGGTGTCAAACACCCTAATAGGATTGAAATGATAGGTTAATAGTGATAAAATGTTCACTTGTTATTTTCAAAGGTATCAAAAGGAATGTAATATATGTCACTAAAAGCA
>NW_019262870.1:148327-156722 GCF_002742605.1 Olea europaea var. sylvestris | reverse complement strand
GACCTCTTTCATCTTTAAGGTTCTATGAAGTCCGATTCTACAAATCATTGCATATAGGTTGATCCATAATGGTGGCTCCTTGCAATACACTAAAAAAGCATTCAACTCGACATGTAAAATTCATGAGAATAGTGAAATTTAACAATAAAGTTATGCAAAATGATGAAGATCTACGTGACAGTATAATTTCTTGCCCAAAGGGGAAAAAATAAGACACAAAGCAGCTTCAATAATATTTAAGTACCAAGTATAAAATGTGTGCAACAACGTATTAATTCATATCGAGGACAAGACAACTTAGTCTACAACATAAAATGGTGCAGATAGTTTGCTCCTAAACCACTTAATCTGCATTTATTCCCATTTTTGAGGGGCAAAATATCATTTATAAATTCAAACAAATAAACGTCAAGAGAACTAAAGTTTTCATGGTGAATTACATGTGCCATAAGAAAACAAATGATAAACAAAAAGTTCATATCAACGAAATGGTAAAATAGATGACCTGAAATTAAAGGGAAAATTAAAAAATACACCCTCTATATTGTGTGTATTTGCACTTTACAAACAACATTTTTTATTTTACATTTTACTTAATTATTCTTTATTAAATGGTAATGAATGATACCTTTTTCTAAAAACATACAAGTATATCATTATAAAAAAAATACCAAAGTACAAATATCTAAGAATAAAAAAATCTCGTCCTAAATTACGTAGCAATTTACATTTTTAAGAATTTTATAATTTTTCAAAATTTTAAACTATTCTCTTCTTCATCTAATTATTTTCCTCTTTCACGTATCTCACCACCAATTAAATTTATTAGTGTCTCTTAATTACATTACTGAAATTTATTTATTTTTTTCATTTACAAGTTTAAAAAAAAAAAATCTTTTTAGCATTATTTAGACATTCTTTTAAAGATTAGCCTCATTTAAAAAAAAAAAGAAAAAAAATTAATAGTAATACAGATATATTTGTTGGGCATTTTAACCCAAAGACCACAAGCAATTATAAACGAATCAAACACACAATGTAAAAAATATAAAGAACTTGAAAGTTATTCACCCAATTAAGCTAGAAATGACCTAATTTGGGGGGTCAGGATTAGCCCAATCCACTATGTGCAAACTACCTCCTAAAAAGAGCAAAGTACGTCGAACTAGTCAGAAATTAGTTTTGTTCATCGATCCTCAAAGGACCTCCAAAACTAGACACAAACCCTATCCTCAAAATATCCAAAAATAGAACTACAGTACATAGCCAACACCACAGGCCTAAGGATTACTATAGCGGGACATTTTTACAAGGACTTTTCTAAGATTAAACAATCTAAAAATCATTCTAGAATGAACCGAGAAAAGAAGAAGAATATTGCTTAGAGAGAGAAAATCAGAGAGTCTAAAGGGCCAAAAACCAAAAAACCAACACACTGACTTCCCACGCGACTAACAAAGAGTCATATTAAGTCATGGGGGATCATCACCGTTCATTAGATCCAACGATTCATAGGTAAGATTAAGAAACACAAATCCAAGTATCAATAGCTTAGACCAATCATAGGTGGCCACTTAGGACAACCCTTCCAAGCCTACTAGATGAATTACAAGAATGTCGCCAATTTAAGTTGCATTTTGGAGAAACACGTTTTTCCTTCAATCTTCACCTTGGTTTTTAAAATGCACTCATTCTCTTAGTTGCAGAATTGCACATTAATGGTAGGCTGATCATAATCATTACACAAGCACTTGCAAAGAAAAATTGAATTGTATCAATATTAAGAAGTGACTAACAAGATCTGGATTTATTAATAGACAGAATTTTAGTGCCCATCTAAGAAGGGTTAAAGTCAGTATGAATTTTCTCAAGAACAGTTTTACCTGATGAGAGTTTTTCTCTTATGAAATGGTACTTCACCTCAATTGTTTAGACCCTTCATGATAAACTGGATTATTGCTTAAAAGTAAAGCACTTTGGCTATTAGTCAGTATAACCAATGGTGTATTCAGAAAATTTAGTTCACTCAAAATTCCTTTCAACCATATGCAGTCTTTTACAAATCTAGTAATTGACAAATATTCAGCTTCGGTGTTGGATAAAGTGACAATGGATTGAAGTTGGGACTTCCAAGTGATACAATTATCACCTAGTGTAAAGAAAAATACAGTGGTAGACTTCCTTTGATCCTTATCTCCAGCAAAATTAGAATCCACATACCCCTTAAGGATTAATGGTTCTGGTCCCTTTTTAAACATTAATCCCACCCTAACTGTTCCTGCTATATATCTTAATAGCTACTTTAACCTAGTCCAATGTGGTTTCTTGGGTTTAGCCATGAACCTACTTAGAAAACTGATAGAATATTCCAAGTCAGGACTAGTAATGATCATAGAAAACATAACAAATCCTATGACATTAGCATATGGGTTATATCTCATTTCTTTGATCTCAGATTCACATTTAGGACATTGGGCAGAGAAGAGGTTTATGTAAGCAACAAGTGGCACATTAACAAACTTAGCTTCTTTCATGCTTTACTTTGTTATTTCTTTGTTCAAGTAAAATTCTTTTGTTATAGTTAACATGGCTTTCAGTCTATTTCTATTTATCACCATCCCTAGGGTTTTTTTTTGGCATTTTCTCAATCTTTCACGTCAATTTCAGATTTTAGGAGATTCTTTAGCCTTATTATCTCAACTTTGCTAAAGCTGGTTAGCAGCATATCATCTACATACAGGAGTAGATATATCTCACTGCTAGCTCTAGAGTTATTATAATATGGGCAATGGTCATATTGACTTCTCCTAAAACCAAGTTTCAGCACATGTGTGAAACCTTATATACCACTATCTTGGACTTTGTTTAAGTCCATACAGGGATTTTTGCAATTTATAAACAATGTCAAATTTTTATTTTTCCTCATAACTTTGATGTTGACACATATAAATATCATTATCTAATTCTCCATGTAAAAAGATAGTTTTGACATCTAATTGTTCAAATTTCCAATTGAATTGAACAACTATAGCAAGATTAGCCTTATAGTTTTATATTGGATTACAGGAAAAAATATTTCATTTTACCTTTGAGTGAAGTATTTAGCTACAAGCCTTGCCTTGTACCTCAATGAGTCAGTTGGTGAATTCCCTTCTTTGAGTTTAAAGATACACTTACATTGAACCACTCTTTGATTCTTTGATTTTTTTACAAGTTTCCATGTTTTGTTCTCAAGTAGGGACCTTCATTTATTCTCTCTTAGCGTCTCTCCAATTTTGAGATTTAGAACTGTTCACGGCTTCTTCATAAGATAAGGGTTCAGAATGTTCTAAATTTTCATCAAAGATTAGGACAAAATCTGTTACATTATTTATTTCATACCTAGGGTTAGGTTTGATATGCCTCCCTTCTCTATCTCTCACTAATTGATAGTTTTGGGTACTAGTTTCATTTACTGGATTATTAGGAGCCGCATTTTTGTTTCAGTTTCAGTTTGGATGGTATAACTTCACCTTCATCTATATTATCTATACCTTCACTAGGCTATTCATCTCCAGGTTCAACTGTTTCAAGTTGATTGTCTCAATCCTGATATCTTCACCTCACTTTGTGAAGTAACCTTTTTCAACTAGATCTTGTTTGTTAGTCATATTCTTCAGACATGGCATCTCAAACTCATTAAACACTACATTTTTGCTATTAATGATCTTAATACCCTGAACACCTAACTTGTACCCTTTTACCCCTTCGAGGTATCCAAGCATACCACATCCTACACTTAGATACATATTTATATTCAATACCCGTACCTGAGTCTGAGCATCATAATAGATGTCGATGTTGTTACAGAACCTATTTCCATTATGAATACTGCAAATGTTACAAATAACAATGATTAGGTCCAAGAATGGTTGGATTCTGGTTAAGCATTCCATATGACATCTAAGAAACATAGTAGAAAATTTTAAGAAAAAATAAATGGGTGAAGGGCGATAGTAGGTAATAATTTTGCATGCAAAATTTGAGAAAAAATTTAGCAAAAATGAATATATCTACACTATTGAAAGAGTTAGATATGTTCTAGATTTAAATAAAAATCTGATTTTCAATTGAGGATTTAGAAGACATAGGATTGTATGATAGGATTGCAAATGATATGTTAATAGTGATACAATGTTCACTTGTTATTTTCAAAGTATCAAAAGGAATGTATTATATATCACTAAAAGCAGTACTAAATCACACTGCAGAAACTTCAAATGTTGAGATCGATGCCATTTGAAGTGGCACAACAGGTGCCACATAAGTGAAAAAGTACTTCACATTTCGCATAAACGGGGACTGTTCGGAAAAATTATATATATATATATATATATATATATATATATATAATTTTTTTATTTTTTTTTTTATTTTTTTTATTTTTTGTGTGAACACTGAACTTAAGCAAGCATCATAAGCTACATTTTAGGACCGGAAAACATGGGTCCACATCTATTCTTTAATGTATTCATTTAGATTTTTGGGCTAGAAGTTTAAGAGATTTCAAAATACTTACAACTAGGGATGTGACTTTTAATGAGTCAAATAGGCCATGTTTGAGTTAGAAAAAGTTAAAGAATGCCTCTGAGTTAGGAGAAGGAAATGGGACTGAGCTACAAGTGGAGCTTAAATCCTCACCTCTTTTTGTTGACGAAGTGCAGGTGGATAGTGAGTTAGAAAATAGTTTTCAAAGGGAATCAGAAAAAATAGCACAGAGTCTCAAGTAGAGAGGAAGAAAAGCAATATGATTTAGGTGATTACTAATTAACCAGATATATAGTTAGTAGCCACCGTTTACTCAAATTCACTCTTCAAGAAACTCAAATATGTTGAGTATTTTCTCCATTAAAAATGCATGTTTTAGTTATGTTCACAAGAACAATTTGTCAATGATGTATAGTGCAAGCAATGTGGATATCCATCTAGAGGAACACCAAAAGAGTTAAAACAACTTAGACAGGGGCAATTGATAGGATTTAAAAACAGGTGCTACATGTCAGCACTTTTTTTTTCTTTTTTTTTAACTGTCCAATAAATGCTTGATGCATGTCCTCCTATTTTTAAATCCTGTCAAATGTCATGTTTGTGTAACAAAGTCCAACACCAAAATGCCTATAAAACTAAAAAAATCAGTGCATCTGAAACTTACATGAGAAAATGCGACTAATGGGGTACTATACAAAATGTGATTACTATACCTGTGTTGGTTAATCTTCATTTGTTACTATCATGAATAACCAAGTAGGAAGCAACTTGAGGAGCTCTATTTAAAGCGAATTAATTTATTTGTGCATTGTTGTTGTACATTATGTTTGACATTCCTATGTGAGAAATCTGGCCAGAGATTCAAATAAATGTTATTAAAACAAACTTTAGGCTCCATTTGATTATTATTTTTATCAAAATACATTTTTCTCTCCATTCTTTTTAACCACATATTTTTCATTAAAATAATATTATACGTAAATCAAAAAAATTTCTTATTTTTCATCCATAAATTGTCCATCAATTTACTATTCTAAAATTCATTTTTTCATAAAAATTGGTGTCAAACACCCTCTTAATATACATATAGCAAAATTGATTTAGAGCACCGACATCCAAAGGGCTCCCTTAGAAAAGTAACTACTGTTAACCACGGCAGCAGCTATTGTTCCCATAGCTGACACAGCTGACTTAGTATTTGATATGTGATGCAGCAAAAATATCATCAGTGAGTCCAATTATTTCGCTCAACTCTGCAGCTTATCCTTTGGCTATCATTATTTTGACGACATCTTGATTCTGTTGACACATAAAAATTCAGCCCAAATCGAACAGCCCAGAGAGTAAAGCCCAATTGGAGGATCCCCAAATCAGATAGTCCAAAGAACGAAATCCAATTGAACGAGTCAAGGTGAATGCCCAAATAAGGGGCCCAATAGTGCGATAACGCCATCGTCCAAATTTGCAAGTCGCTCAGAGTCTGAACGAATAGAATGGCAGACGGTCGTCCAGAGTCTCGCCCAAATCTTCAAGTCGCCCAAGGTATCAACAAACATAACGCATTATGATGCAGTTATTGAGGCAATTGCTAAAGTGACTTTATCACGTTCCACGACTCAAGGGGTTCAATCGAAAGTGGTTGAACGATGCAAGATGATGGCAGCAGTTAAAAAGACAGTTTCATGACAAAATGGCCACTACAAAGAAAGTGGGTAGTTATAGGGCGATCAAGCAGTTTTTTTTAGAGCAGTTAATCACAAAGGGATCGCCTATGAAGTATAAAAGGGAGAAAGAACTTAGAAGAAAAGGACCGAATCCAAAACTCTCGAACAGAGAATATGTAATTTTCATTCCTTTAGCTTTTAGACTTAAACATTTCCTTTTCTGTAACTCGTGTGCTTGCGCCCCTTGGAGGCACGTTGTTTTCCGTTTCCAATTGTAAAGTTCATCGCCAATAAAAAGAACACCCCTTTTTGGGACTTTGTCTCAAGAGGTTTCGTCCCTTACACAATCGTCTGATCCTCTTTAATTGTTAGCGAATTAACACGCGCGAAACAGATTCATAGTCACAACTTCCCCAGCAAATGAAACAAACAAGTGCTCGTGCGAATGCTGGTAAAATAGTAAATGAATAGCTGAAATTAGCAAGGGGCTAAGCATACATATTGAATAAAATAAAAGAAATATGCACACACTTGGACCCGTTTCATCTTCAAGGTTCTATGAAGTCCGCTTCTACAGATCAATGCATACAGGTTGATCCACAATGGTGGCTCCCTGTGATACACTACAAAGGCATTCGACTCGACATATAAAATTCATAAGAATAGTGAAATTTAACAATAAAGTTGGGCAAGAAGATGAAGATCCACATGACAGCATAATTTCTTGCCCAAAGGGGAAAAATAAAACACAAAGTAGGCTTCAATAATATTTAGGTACCAGGCATAAAATGTGTGCAACCAAATATTAATCCATATTGAATACAAGATAAAATGGTGTAGATAGTTTGCTTCTAAAACACTTAATTAGCATTTATTCCCATTTTTGAGGGGCAAAATATCATTTATAAATTCAAACAAATAAACGACAAGAGAACTAAAGCAAGAGAACTAAAGTTCTTGTGGTGAAGTACATGAGCCATATGAAAACAAATGATAAACAAAAAGTTCATGTCAACAGAATGGTAAAATAGAAGACATGAAATGAAAGGGAAAATTACAAAATACACCCTCTATACTGTGTGTATTTGCACCTTACACACAACATTTTTTATTTTACATTTTCTTATTATTCTTTATTAAATGGTAATAAATGACACCTTTTTCTAAAAAATTACAAATATATCATTATAAATGGTTAAAAATACCGAAGTACACATATCTAAGAATAAAAAATTTCGTCCTAAATTATGTAACAGTTCACATTTTTAACTGTTCTATAATTTTTCGAAATTTCAAACTACTCTCTTCTTCATCTAATTTTTTTTCCCTCTTTCGTGTATCTCACCACAAATTTGATGTAATGCAAAAGGAATTAGACTTTATAAAAAAGTGGGACCCGCACGAGCAAAAGTGGGCAACTTCTCAATTTTTGGAGAAATTTAGAGTTGTTGGTTTTTGGCAAAATTTTAGTCAAATTTGATTGGAAATGAGCCATGTAACAAGAATGAGCACATTTGCTCCTAACGTAGGGCCAATTTTAGGCAAATGCCTTCTTTAGGCTTTCATTTAAGAATTTTTTTCCTTTTTTGTAATTTTTGTTTTGGTTATATCTTAATCAATTTAAGTCAAATTTGAATTCCGTTTGTTGGAAAATAATTATGAAGATAAGGACTTTCAATTTTAGACGTTATCTCAATTTTTTTCCATTTTTGAAAAAAAAAAATCTTTTTTTATTATTATTTATTTTTTCTACAAATTTTCTTGGGTTTTCGCTATATAAAGCATTGTAAGCCCTTTGTAGTTGCATTAATTGAGAGAAATATAAAGTTTCGTGAGTTTTTCATCTTTGTGAGATTTGTTCATCTATTCTATAATCTTCCGCTATGTCAAAATTAAAATTTTTAGTGTCTCTTGATTAGATTACTGATATATATATATTTTAAAGATTAACCTCATTTAAAAGAAACAAAATTAATAGTAATACAGATATATTCATAATGCCTTTAATAGATTCTGCATGAAGCGGCGTTTGGTTCTTACATCATATGTGGATAACTTTGTTTAAAAAATTAAGTTCTGGAGAATTTTATTTATTTAAATGATATACCTTTAATCATGAAATTACATTAGATATTTTCTCTAGTAAAAGCTTAATTCATTTACAAGGAATTTTTTTTTTTTTTTTTTTTTTTAAGGCCCACAAA